>NC_083345.1:66576847-66876847 GCF_019175385.1 Lycium barbarum
TCATGTCTATATTATGTTGTTATTCATGCCTTACATACTCAGTACATTATTCGTACTGACGTCCCTTCTTGTGGACGCTGCGCTCATGCCCGCAGGTAGGCAGGGAGACGGATCAGACTCGTAGGTCTTCTATCAGCGGATTCTCAGGAGCTGCAGTCTATTTGGTATTGTCCTTATGATGGTTTGTATTCCATGTAGAGGCTCGTAGACGTGTATGTACAGTTAGATGTTTTGTATCTCCACCGGTTCATGTTGTGGTATAATATATTGGTGGCCCTGTCGGCCTTATTTTGAGCTGTTGATACTTTACTGTTAGCCTTGCCGGCTTCATGATATACGCTGTGTTGTGGTGACCTTGTCGGTTCGTATATATACATATGTGTTGAATGATCGGATATTCCTATGTTGGTCCTTTTCTGCATGCAAGTGTTCTTTGGGTTATGGTTTATAATGTTCAAAGTAAAGGATAAGTTGTCACGACCCCACCCCATGGGCCGTGACTAGTGCCCGAACTGGACACTCGTATACGAAGCTGTCAAATATAGACAATATGAAAACTTATAAAAACAAATGAAGGATTCACAATGCCACATATCATAAACCTGTCTTCTCTAGAGTCGCGGCTAATCACAACATAACAATAACACAATACGCAAGCCGACAAGGCTGCCACTATACACGGGGATATCCAAAGCAAACCATATAGACACAGCTGACCAAAACCTATATACAACCCACACATGTCTACAGACCTCTAAGAGTATTAAAGTGAAATATGACGGGACAGGGCCTCGCCGTACCCCTGGACACATACATAAGTCTATATCAAAAGATCTGTACCAAAATAGTCTAGGCTCCGAAAAAATGGAGCTCTCCAAACAGCTGAGCAGAAGTCCTAAGTTGGAGGATCACCAAATCGAGTATCTGTACCTGCGGGCATGGAACGCAGCCCCTCGAAGAAAGGGGGTCAGTACGAGATATGTACTAAGTATATAAAGCATGAAATACAATAAAGAGAATCATAACTAAATAGAAGATTATAGGAGACAAGTATGATAATCAAAGATACTAATGCACCTGTGCCTTACGAAATAAGAATCATGCATGTCTATACCATGTACCATATCAGGCCCATCATGGGACTCGGTGAATAAAGTCATCATATACCATACTCGGTGCCATAATCACATCATCATCATCATATATATACATATACCGTACCCGGCCCTCTAATGAGGGACTCGGTGAACAGTGCAGTGAAACTGTGCATGAAAACATACCCGGCCTGGGACTCGGTGAAAGATATATTAACAGCATGCACGAGCAGAGTAGTGAGCAACCATATACAAACTAAATCACCATCTGAGACTCAATAGAATAGGTAGAATGAACTAATACTTGAGCATCAAAGATAGCAATCATATTGAGTACCCCTCAAATGTTACTATGGATTATATCAAATAGAACTTCAAGAATCATAGACACGTATCAAGATAATGTGAAATAGGTCCTGGATATCAAGAACATTAGCCATCCTAGTGTCTCTAAGAATAGGAGCTTCTTTGGAGTTATATGTTTGTCGTCTATTTGTTTTATAAAGATCATGCCAAAAAGAAAGAAGGGTTAGCTTTACATACCTTGTCGCTTCTCAAGTTAACCATAACCTAGGTCTCGGGTTCCGCCAATCTACAAACAATACCAAATATGCCAATAATCAAATTAGTATACTCTTTCAAACAAATCCTTAATTACTTAGAAATCTAACGATATTCGGGTAGCATCTTCCTTAAAAATTTAATAATCCTTATGATTCCAATTTATCCAAAATATCAATCACAATACCAATAGCGATATCAACAAACACATATCCAAATAGAATCAAATCCATTCTTAAATCACCTCCAAAACAACCCAATATACATTCCTACACCGATGCTTGTATACACTTCTTTATTTTCGTATATACATAGTATAACAATAGACACAACAACAACAACTACAACCAATCCCATGATATTCCAGCACACCAAACAATTTATAACAACCACCAAACAGTCCACATGATGACAATAACAATTTATCCGATTTCCCGCAATTAATTTCGTACTTCTCATTTCATAATTTAGATATGACCTGGATTTATTTAAATATACCTAGGAGAGGAAGATTCTTACCTTATATGCCAAGAAGTATTCTTTTTCCACCTTACTTCACTTTGAAGAAAGCCCGGATTCAACAACGCAACGAAACAGAACAACAAAATTTAAAGTAAAGAACAAAAACCGTTTGCTGCTCTTAGGAAAATTTATGTCGTTCTTCCACAAAAAGGAAAATAATGTTGCTGCTAAGAATAACATGTCACGTTAATTTCCCCAGCAATAAAAACAGATGATTGCAATTTGTACTACTCTTTACTACCCTTCTTTCTCTTTTTTACCAAATTGTCATCACTTAAATAGATATATATCACCTTCATCGAGTGGACCTTGGGTCCCATCTTTATGTTTATCTTACAAAAGAAACCCCCTCCAAAAGATGACACTAAGCCACTAAATTGCTTAGTCACGTTAGTTGCTGCCACATGAGTGGTAGTGTCCATTTTAATGTTTCATCCAAATTCCACTAATTAGTTTTGTAATCTCTCACTAATCCAATATTTAACCAAGCACCCACATAATTAATTTCTTGGTCTCAATTTACTTAAACATTGATCACCTTTGACACACTTCATATACCCGTTACCATGACCATGTGATATAACACTAGGCCATAGCCTCATTTGCCACACATAAAATCTCATTCTCAATCATCGTCGTCACACTTTTTCGTCTTAAATCATTTTAGGACTTCATTCCTTATATACACCAAGTTCTTGATTTTCATCCTTGGATATGATCGAATTTTCCGGGCTCAGGTAAATTTGCTCCTGTTGGACGATTGAATGCCCTAGTCCAAAAATACGGGGTATTATAGCTTGGACCGTATTTCACTTGAATAAATGTTGAAACTTGACAAAACTTATTTTGTTCGATTGGTTTAACTTCAAATCCTTATGGTACAGGTGTACCATCACTTTAACCACCTATAAGCTTGGGGGATAACCTTGTGTCCATTACTAATATCATTTAACTCGCACACTTTCCAACGCATAAGAACACGGGACGTAACATCCTTCCCCCCTTTAGAACATTCGTCCTCGAATGTTAAACTAGTCCTGCACTCCCAATACTTCCTCAAGTGTTCTTTTATTTAATTATGCCCTTCACATGCCTCTTTCGTTGGTCGATTCCCTTCAATTTATTATAACGCATTCCAGATCTCTAAGTAACCATTCCCGTAATATTTCCTCTTACTCTTATCTCTTGTCTTTTGTCACACGCCGATCTTAACAAGGCGTGATGGGCACCTGACCCCATATTCGGAGCCGATCGAACCCGCTGACTCTTATTACATACTTAATCTATTTGGACTCTTAAATCAAATAGAATGAAATACATAGTAAAGCTTTCAGAATCTTTCTTTTCATCGTACTCAATTCAAATAAAATCTATCATCACATGAAACATAATAACACATCGACTGGTGGAGCCGCTTACAATACCGACATTCTACACCCACGACTCTATCTGCAAAGTCTCTAACTTCAACCAAGACATCATAGCATAATACTCTGACCCGGCAACACCCCGGGGACAAATGGAGCTTGCCAACTTCGCTGGAACATCTTCTAAAATGGCTTCTAATCATCTGGGTGTACCTGCGCGGCATGAAACGCAGCCCCCGAAGAAAGGGGGTCAGTACGGAATATGTACTGAGCATGTAAGGCAGGAATCACAGTAAAAAGGATCATAACTGATATAAGGAGTGCAGAAACATGTACAATGTCCAGAATACCAAAACTCTTGCCTTTAAAACATAAATCATGCATATCATTATCACATACCGTATCGGGCCCGTTATGGGACTCGGTGGATAAAATCATGTCATCATACTTTCATATCATCGTGCATGCATATATATATACACATATATATACACATATATATACCGTACCCGACCCTCTAGTGAGGGACTCGGTGAATAGAGTCTTGCATGTCAACATCATATATCTTATATATATACCGTATCTGGCCCTCTAGTGAGGGACTCGGTGAATAAAGTCATGTCATCATATCAGCATGCTATCATATTGTCACACCCTAATCTCCCTAGGGTGTGACGGGCACCCGACCCTTACTTAGGGCCGAGCAAACCCTCTGACCCTTAATGCACACATAATCTTTTTGGATTTTTAAATCAAATAAAGATGAAATACATAGTACAACTTTCAGAAATATTCCTTTTCGTCTTTCTCAAATCAAACAAAAAATATGTAATTATATGGAATTTTATCACATAAAACAGAATGACATATCGGCTGATAGAGCCGCTTACAAAACTGACGCACTATACCCACAACTCTGTCTGCAAAGTCTCTAACATTAATCAGAAACCATAGCACATATACTCTGACTCGGCAGCACTCCAGGAGCAAATGGAGCTTGCCAACGCCGCTGGAACATCTTCTATAATGGCTTCTACTCACCTGGGTGTACCTGCGCGGCATGAAACGCAGCCCCCGAAGAAAGGGGGTCAGTGCGGAAAATGTATTGAGCATGTAAGGCATGGAATACAGAAAACGGAACCATAATCGAAACAAGCAGTGCAAAGGTAATTACATTATTCAGAATACCAAAATGCTTATTTTTCCAAATACAGATCGTGCGTACTGACATCATATGTCATCATAAGCATATACATATAACCGATCCATGTGTAATATAATAGTGCCGAGGAACGTACGGCCCGATCCATAACTATAATATATTAGTGCCGAGGAACGTACGACCCGATCCATAAATATATTATATTGTTGCGGAACGTGCAGCCCGATCCATACATATCTATTATATTGCTGCGGAACGTGCAGCTCGATCCATACATATATATATATATTATATTGCTGAGGAACGTGCAGCCCGATCCATACATATATATATTATATTGCTGCGAAATGTGCAACCCGATCCATATATATTATATATATTATATTGTTGCGGAACTTGCAGCCCGATGCATATACATATATTATATTGTTGCGGAACGTGCAGCCCGATCCATTTATCCATATATCCCGCGTCTGGACATCTCGCGTCCGGGACGATATCATATTATACCAACTGATCAGGTGGCTATGCGTCTATAGCGCCTCACCTTTCCCCTTGCCCCATATACATATACATATACACATATCATATAAGCAGCATGCAGGAGAGCCCAAAGAATGTTATGTCTCTATCGGAGTGACGTAAGGTCGGTAACCTCTGAATATATTATGGAAGACTCGATGGACAAGTATGCTTACCGACACCTGAAGGCTCAGAAACAAGTTTCGGGTCAATCCGATTTAGTATAAGAAAGTTATGAGCATTTGAAGTACAGAACCTTTTATGAACGTTTCAGAAGCTATTTTTGGAAAATCAAAGCAATAATCATGCCAAGTACCTTTCGAATATCGCTATGGATAAAATCAACATAGAACTTTTGGAACCATATGTACGTATCAAAATGTACCAAAGACTCGATGGGATAATCAAACGTGCTATCATTTGAAAACCAAGACATTAGTCATATCAATTATCTCTCGAATGCCATTCGGAAACATATCAACCGAACTTGGACATCATGGATAGGCATCAAAACCATATGAAACAGCTTATGGAAATCAAGAACGTTAGCCATCCTAGTGGCTCTAAGAATAGGAGTTTCTTTGAAATCATACATATACTTTGTCATGTTGGTTTCACAAAGATCATGCCAAAAGAAAGAAAGGATAAGCCTTACATACCTGCTCCACGTCCTATTAGCTACGCTTATTTATCCAAGCTTGCTAGTCTACATTCAAAAGAATTCACACAATCATTAGATTCATCATCGTATACTTGTCTTAGTCCTTCAAATGAATTCATTCGTAATCTGCCGAAATTTCGGCAGCATCTCCCCTGTAAATACACCATCCCCGAGAATCTAACTCGGCCAATTTATCAACAACAATCCGAGAATTCAACTCGGCCAAATTATCAACAACAATACCAACAATCATACTAACAACTTCAACAATCAATCCAAAATATACTCTAACATGGTTCAAGAACTTTCAAACAATTCACATAATGTTCAAACAACCCAACCAACATGCCATTTCACCCGAAACCTTCCAAATTCAACAAGAACGATAACAACACATTTCCTTCTTTCAAATTCAATCACAACAACCCAACTTACAATCATCCAAACACATGTCTCCCTTCCAAATTCATGAATTGTATTTACAACCTACACATTAACAATATCATTCATACAATATAAGAAACCATACTAATATCACATTAACTTCTTCAACAATCCACAAACGATTTCCACTTCATTTCAAACCACTAAATCCTCATTTTACATCATAGAATCTACTACAACAACACTTAAAATACTAAGTAAAATCAATTCATCACATCTCACCAATTCAATCCCCCATTCGGCCACATCTCTCACACACATATTTCATGAATTTCACCCATTTCTACATACTACAACATACACAACCAACCAAAACATATAAAAGAAGATTAATTATTACCTTTTTCCCTTAACTTCTCACTTGGCTATGATTATGAACTCTCAACAAAGAGGGGTCTACTTGCTCCAACAATTATACCACGTTAAAGAGGACCTTCAAATTAGTGGGAATACTAGAAGAAAATATTTTTTTGGATCAAAGTTGAAGGCTTCATTTTTTTTTTCTATGGCCGAATGGCCCTCCCATTTTTTTTCTTTCTCCAAGCATCTTGAAATCTCTACGGATGAAGATGAGAAATATGACCATTAAGTCATCTTTTGGTGTTATTATTAAACCTCCATGTAGGCCTAAGACCACTCCCTATTGGGCGGCCCACTTGGCCTCTTTTTGCTTCAAGACCATTTTTTTTGTTTTGGAATTCATGAAAAATTATTTCCCTAATTCCAATTTTGCCCTTAGCCTTTCTCAATATTACCATAGCCACCTAGTGAATTTCCCTTTTTACCCTTAGCCTTTCTCAATATTTCCATACTAATAAACAACTTGTTCACTAAGATAATTTTAGAAAATAGTCTTGCCCTTAACTTTTCGCAATTATCTCGAATTATCCGAACGTACAAAATACGGGCTATAACACATATCATCATGCATATACATATATACATACCGTACCCGACCCTCTAGTGAGGGACTCGGTGAATCAAATCATCATATGCCCTCCTGGCCGCCATAAAACATCATCATCTCAGCATATACATATACCGTACCCGGCCCTCTAGTGAGGGACTTGATGAACAATGCAGTGGAGTGCGCACGATAACATACCCGGCCCGGGACTCGGTGAAAGACATATTGAGGCGTGCACGAGTAGAGTAGTGAGAAACTATATGCATACAAATCAAGACTCGATAAATAGTTACGCAAATCGACACTTGAGGATCATAAACACGTTTCGAGTCAATCCGAGTTAGTATGAAAAAGTTATGGACGTTTTAGTACAGAACCTTCTATGAACGTTTCAGAAGTCATTTTTGGAAAATCAAAGCTACAATCATGTTAGGTACCTTTCGAATATCGTTATGGATTTTGATAGAGCTTTTGGAACCATATGTACGTATCAAAATATATCAAAGACTCAATGGAATAATCAAACGTGCTATCATTTGAAAATCGAGACATTAATCATATCAATTATCTCTCGAATGTCATTCGGAAACATATCAAATAGATCTTCGGACATCATAGATACGCATCAAAACCATATGAAATAGCTTATGGAAGTCAAGAATATTAGCCATCCTAGTGGCTCTAAGAATAGGAATTTCTTTGAAATCATACATATACGTCATCTGCTCGTTTCATAAAGATCATGCCAAAAGAATAAAAGGGTAAGCCTTACATACCTGTTCCACGTCCTATTAGCTACGCTTATTTACCGAAGCTTGCTAGTCTACATTCAAAAGAATTCACACAATCATTAGATTCGTTGTCATATACTTGCCTTAGTTTCTCAAATAAATTTTACTCATAATCTACCGAAATTTCGGCAGCATTTCCCCTGTAAATACATCCATCCCCGAGAATCCAACTCGGCCAATTTATCAACAACAATCCCAACAATCATACTAACAACTTCAACAATCAATCCAAAATATATTCTAACATTAACAACTCTTGTCACACAATTCAACGACATTTCATTTATATTCAATTCAATCACATATAGTCAAGCTAACACCAATGATCTCACATTCAAGTGTTAATCCGAAATCCTTCTTACATGATTCAAGAACGCTTTAAACAATTCACACAATATTCAAAATAATCTAACCAATATGCCATTCCACCCGAAACCTCCAAAGTGCAACAATAACAATAACAACACATTTCCTTCCTTCCAAATTCATGAACTACACCAACAATTCACTCGTTAACAATATTATTCACATAAATATAAAAACTACGTTCAATCACGTTGGCTTCTAAAAACAGCCCATAACAATTACAACTCCAACTTGAATCATTGAACTTTCATTAACATCATAGAATCCACAACACAACAACCAAGATACTAAGTAAATTTAATTCATTCCTTCTACACAAAACAGCCCACTCACGGCTACAACATCAACACACCTAGTTTCAAGAATTTCATCCATTTCTACACCCAACAACATGCATAAACCATCCATAACATATAAAAGAGGATTAAACCTTACCTTTTCCTCTTAGCTCTTCAACTTGGCTAGAGTTGTGCCTTGCAAGAATGAATGGTTTGCTTGCTCCAACTACTACTCCACGTTATAGAGGACCTTCCAATTAGTAGAAATGCTAGAAGAAAATAATTTTTGATCAAATCTTTTCCAAGGTTCTTGCTTGGTTGTATATGGCCGAATGGCCTCCTTCTTGGCTTTCTCCAAGTTTCTTAAAATTTCCAAGTGGTGAAAATGATAAATATGATGAATTAACCATCTCTTATCTAATTATATAATTTATCCATGTGGGCCAAGGCCCACACCTACACTACACGACCACTTGGCATTTTCATTCAAGACCATTAACTTTCCATAATTCCATTTTTAACCCCAAATTCTCCTTAATATTTCCATGAGCCACCTCGTGAATTTCCCTTTTTACCCTTAGCCTTTCTTAATATTTCCACATCAAAAAATTTCATAAACAACTTGTGTATTAAGCAAGATCAAAATATAGCCTTGCCCTTAACTTCTCGCAATTATCTTGAATTATCCAAACGT
The DNA here is from genome assembly GCF_019175385.1 of Lycium barbarum. Taxonomy (NCBI): domain Eukaryota; kingdom Viridiplantae; phylum Streptophyta; class Magnoliopsida; order Solanales; family Solanaceae; genus Lycium; species Lycium barbarum. The sequence goes on from NC_083345.1 coordinate 66,586,217, forward strand.
ACAAAATACCGGCTATAACATCTTTACTCTCCTCTTTATTTCGCAGTTGGTTGACAGTTGTATTGCGAGCTCTTCTGCTGAAATCTTACTCTCTCCCTAGTGCACTTGGTCATAACTCAACTCTTTCTTCTTCTATAGTTACTCCCTTAAGATGTATCGTTCACTTCATCTTACCTCTTAATCTTTGAATAAGATTTTATAACGCGCAGTCGTTCCTCGCCAATTTATTAGACTTTACAATCCCTGGAGTATTTCATGCCTCTGGCAACCTGTAGACCATTCGCAGACTCTACGAATAAAACAAAATTTTCCAAGGTGTTACGTTATTTTACTTCAATAACCTTACATTGCTCTGCTGTTCCAATTCATATTCTGGAATCTTCGGCCTCATGTATCGCTCCTCGACTTCTTTAAAAGAGTTTAACTTTCACTCTACTTTTTAGCTCTTAATCTCGATCCTTAGAGTTGGCTATCAAGTAGCGCCAGAGTTCCCTCATATAATAACTTTACATAGCTGCTCTGTGATCTGACTATTATTAACTGGTATAATTTTGAAAGAATTTTTGATTTGACATATAAATTCACTGTCATCCAGTAACCCGCTTGTTCTGATCGTCTCACTTAGACCATTTCCCTTAATCCAACTTATAACACTTTAGGCATATTATCTCGTGTTGTTTCTTTATTTTTAATTCAAACTCTTCTATTGCCTCTTTACTCAGATTTTGCTCTTAGTTCTCCTATCACGCATCAGAATATGCGTAAGTGCTCAAATGAGCCCAAGAGATATCTTAGCGTCGTCTCAGTAGTCTTCATGCTTTACCTTGCCTTCTCCTCTCTTATCTTACAATCGGTATCGGGATAAATCTTCGGCTCAGCCATGGCCATGTCCTATTTGCCCTTAGTATTAATTCTATCTCGGTAGTTTGGCTTAAACCATCTTTACATCTTTCCTTAATGCGCCCGAAATATCGTAACCACATTGTTATTACTGAATCCTTACTCTTCTTATCAAGCACTCACTTAGTCTCATTCTTAACATACAAATATTCATAGGTTGTATAACTATTCTTGTACAACTTGTATAAAATATATCCAATCTTAGTCATAGTCTGTCCTTCTCCTAGTTCATTATGCTTTCCATAACTCATCCGTACTAAAACTCGCTCATAGCCTATCTTGTCATACTCCTTTCTCTTCCTTTATTCACCCCTTTGATTTTCTCATAACTTACTATAGGAGATTTTCTATCCCTTCCCTTTGCTACTTATAAGTCGCAATATCATTAGCGCACAACTCTATTGCCAAATCTTAGCCTCTAATCTAGTATAGCATTGCTATCCTTTATAATATCTCTTAAGTTACTCGTTACCATTCTCTTGTTGTACTCTTTCTTTTTATAAGCACCCACATTTAATGTCATACAATTCAAGACCTTTACAAATGATTCTCAGCACTGTCTCAAATATCATCCTGACTTCTATCCGTTTATTGCTGGCTTTTAGATCTTATTAACTTTTTTTAGTAAGGGATTTCACTTGAAATTTAAGTATCCATATCAGATATATTGCAGTGTCAATTGTTTCCATCTTATACTTGCATTGCTCTCACCCGCTTCCCCCCTTAAGGGTGTACTTATACCATTATCTGTTTATATTCTGCTCTACGTCCCTATTTCCAATCTCAAATTCATCTGATCCCCTTTTTTTTTCTAACTCACTTGGTATATTGTACCATATCCATATCTTTTCTTTATAATTTATAACTTTGATTATCCACTTACAAAACCTTAACAAAATCATGAAGCGATGAGTCCCTTTTTATACATAGTACAAAATTTCATCTGACCATCTATACTCGAGTAATGCAACCCATGTAGCAACTCATCCAAGGCCACATTCCACTTACTCCAATCAGTAATTAATTAGTACTTATAGTAGTTCCAAATTCTCAATTAGATAGCACTTATATTCCGATGATAAGTGTCCAAAGTCCTCTTGTAATATTATCTTTATCCCAACCTATATCAACTATTTCCTTTAATAAATTTACAATAAATTATTTGTTCCTCAGGCCTACAGTCCTTGTCCTTTAAGGATTTCACTATTTCCGAGGTGAAGTCACATACATGCAGTACTCCTTTACGCCTTATGCTCTTTTACCCTTGTTGTGTACCCAATACTGACTTCTAACTTACTCAAAATCATATTAAGTTCATCTTAATAATGGTCTTATCTTATCACCTTGTCGTCGTACTATACCTTTAAGTTCGTAGCTATATATTTCCTTTTTTTTGATGCTCGTACTCAATTAATTACGTCTATCTTGGGTGCTTCCTTTAGTATTCCCTTACCATTCCTCCAGTCTATGTCCATCTTTTATTCTGTGCACGAGGAATCTCATGCTACCTCTATATCCTTCGGAAAACACTACTTCTATATAATCCCTTTCTCCTTTTCAAGACGTATTCTGTTCATCCCTATTTGTTCTTATCATCCCAGTCCTTTTCTAGCACTCGTTCTACCTCGTTGCTCATCTTCCTATAGTTTGGTCTTTCACAGTTCCATCACTTATATTACTCGTGTTCTCGACTATACATGTCGTAACCTATTACTGCACTATTATCTCGCTTACTTCTTATTTCCTCCTTTCAATTAACTACTTCTTCTCCTGTGCTCGCTATCATTTCCGTTATCGTATAATCTTTATTCTAAACTTTTCCTATAGAAGAACTTTATAAGTCTTTCTTATTCGTTCTATAGCTCACCTATATACATTAATCACATAGATCACGTCATATCGTTTAGTCACTTCCTCACTAGGCTTTACTCATTTTCATAACAATCCTTATTACATTCACATAATATCCTGTTCGTAATCCATCCTATATTGTAACACTTCTTAACCTTATTCACGATTCTTACTGTGGTTTAATCACACTCTGCGAGGTCGGCATACTTAACCTTTTACCCTTTCTGGTCAATCATATCCTTAATACGTCACAAGCTGTCTTATCAATACATTCATATTCATCACAATTCTTATTCCTCCGAACTCTTGCCTCAATCATACTATTACTTCTTCTAACTATAAACTCGTCATAATTTACCCCTGCTTGACAATTCAGTCGATGCCTCAATATAACACTCTATTAAAATTTGCCAGCCCTTTCTAAATCATCTCTTATTATCACAAGCCCTTCTAAATTGTCCTAGCATTTCCTTTTTACCATATTGATATCGACCTCATAATTGGTATTACTATCAATTCAACGGTTAACTTATTTCTCGAAGTCAGCCGTACTCGCAACTTAGTCCAATCTTATCATTACTGTTGACATGACCTTTCAAGACTTTTTACGAAACTATATCTCAATCTCCTTTTTATTCCTAGGAAACTTTTGGCAGAGTTTCCTCTATATTTCTCACTATCCCTAAACCTGCACGCAGGAAATACCAACAATACCTCACAGGGCCAACATATATACATATATATTATATCCTATCATAGCCGCACAGGGCTCCCCATATCAATAACAGTATGAAAGTGATGAACTTACCTCGTATGTCCAACTCAAAATATACCTGTTACACCTTCCTATTTACTTTCCCTTTCAATCTTTAACTACAGGTTTCAATCATACCTGCAACATTCATACCGTATCTGACATATACCCTGCTTAACTATCTTTTTATTGATTCCTTCAGCTTCTTCTTTTCACATTTTATAACTGAACTTATCATCAATATATATACATTTAATCCATTTTCTTACTATATTTACAATTACTAACCTTGATGATGACCAGTCGCCATTCTGCATATACAATTTCGGATAACATAACCTTAATGAAATATTGGCCTCTGTAACTCCCAGTAACATTATTTACCTTCTCTTGTCGACACCACTCTCTTGCTGAAATAAAAGGTCAGTATATAAGGGATATCATTTCCTATCTTTTGGCTCTATCGCACGATCTAGAGTAAGAAGGAAAGGTAACATCCTAAATGTCCTGTAGCTTCCTATTTATAGATGTGGTGCACAACACACAGATAAACAAGACTCTACTAGAAACAGTCTGTAGACACTCCGAGGATGAACTGCTCTGATACCACTTTTGTCACGACCCAACCCCATGGGCCGTGACTAGTGCCCGAACTGGACACTCGTATACGAACCTGTCAAATATAGTCAACCTGAACCTAAGGACAATATGAAAACTTATAAAAACAAATGAAGGATTCACAACGCCACATATCATAAACCTGTCTCCCCTGGAGTCACGGCTAATCACAGCATAACAATAACACAATACGCAAGCCGACAAGGCTGCCACTATACACGGGGATATCCAAAGCAAACCATATAGACACAGCTGACCAAAACCTATATACAACCCACACATGTCTACAGACCTCTAAGAGTATAAAAGTGAAATATGACGGGACAGGGCCCCGCCGTACCCCTGGACATATACATAAGTCTATATCAAAAGATCTGTACCAAAATAGTCTAGGCTCCGGAACAATGGAGCTCTCCAAACAGCTGAGCAGAAGTCCTAAGTTGGAGGATCACCGAATCGAGTATCTATACCTGCAAGCATGAAACGCAGCCCCCCGAAGAAAGGGGGTCAGTACGAGATATGTACTGAGTATATAAAGCATGAAATGAAATAAAGAGAATCATAACTAAATAGAAGATTACATGAGACAAGTATGATAATCAAAGATACCAATGCACCTGTGATGCAAGCCGAGTTGTCTCAAGGACACTTAAAGGACCGTCTCGTCGAGCCAAAGTTTGGATGATAGCATGAAGAGGATGGATGGGAGATGGAAGAGCATTAAAGTGACGAACGATCAAGGAAGGCTATGTTTGCGAGAGGCCACATTCGTAAATTCAAGATTTTCATCTCCACAAGGCTAGCCAATCAAGGCCCTTGCCTCATTAATGGAATTTAGGTAATAAAGTAGTGTCTTCTTTATTTCATTAGTATAAATAACTAGTCTTTTATTTCATTAGCGGATTTTGGATGAATTGATAAATTGATGAGTGATTTTGAGAGTTATCTCTAGAGAGAGAAACTTGTGAGAGAGGCCATGGATGGCTGTTGTTGAATCTTTGATTGTTGAGAGGTTGGTTGCTTGGGAATTCAATTCCCTTGAGGTCAACTTAAGAGTTAGGTGCTAATTAGGAGGTCAAGACTTTAATATAGTTTTGGTTGCTTAATTCTCTCTAATCTTGTGTCTATCTTTCTATCCCTTTTACTTTCCTTGTTAATTTATTGCTTCCGCGCATCCGTTATTGTATCAATTTTTATGATGCAAGCCGAGTTGCCTCAAGGACACTTAAAAGACCATCTCGTGGAGCCAAAGTTTGGATGATAGCATGGAGAGGACGGATGGGAGATGGAAGAGCATTAAAGTGACGAACGAGCAAGGAAGGCTATGTTTGCGAGAGGCCATATTCGCAAATTCAAGATTTTCATCTCCACAAGGCTAGCCAAACAAGGCCCTTGCCTCATTAATGGCATTTATGTAATAAAGTAGTGTCTTCTTTATTTCATTAGTATAAATAGCTAGTCTTTTATTTCATTAGGGATTTTGGATGAATTGATAAATTGATGAGTGATTTTGAGAGTTATCTCTAGAGAGAGAAACTTGTGAGAGAGGCCATGGATGGCTCTTGTTGAATCTTTGATTGTTGAGAGGTTGGTTGCTTGGGAATTCAATTCCCTTGAGGTCAACTTAAGAGTTAGGTGCTAATTAGTTGTGTAATTAGGAGGTCAAGACTTTAATATAGTTTTGGTTGCTTAATTCTCTCTAATCTTGTGTCTATATTTCTATCCCTTTTACTTTCCTTGTTAATTTATTGCTTCCGCGTATCCATTATTGTATCAATTGGTATCAGAGCTTAGTTTAGATTTGTTCCACCAAATCTAGTCTTGGGTTTTGATTCAACAAAAAAAAAATCTCGAATTTTCTTGTTGATTTTTGTTGAATCTAGTGTTAGATTAGAGTTTCTTAGTGTTTCTAGAGTCCAAATCTTCCATTTCGAGCTATTTGGAGTTAGGGTTTATGTTCCACCATTGTTGAGCTTCAAAGCTTCAAGAACAAGGTTGGTGGGTTTGAAGAAGGAGAAGAATTGAAGGTTCAAGTTGATTGGGGTTTGTTCTCTAGTGGATAAGGACTCTAAATCCGAAATTTGGAGGTATTTGACCAAGGATTTAAGGATCTACCATTTTTGGTATTTGAAGCTTTAAAGAACTCAAAAACTTGAAAAGTGGGTCTTGTGATTCGGTTGAAATTGAAGGTTAAAACTTATTGGGTTTTGTTCTCTACATCAAAGAGAACTTAAATCCGAAATTTGAGCTAATTTGGAGTTGGTTTGAGGGTAGTTGAATTTTTGAATTGTTCTTGTGTTCTTGAAGACCTTCAAATCTTCATAAGGAAGAAGAATCTCCAAAGGGCCATTTGATCCAAAAGTTGTCAAATAAAGTTGTGAAAAAATGTTTGTGGGCCCAACAAAAAAAAATAAGAAATACTTAGTCTAAATTTCTGATTTTTCAAAAAAAAAAAGTACTGTTCATCCGCTTTTGGTCCGCATAGCGGAAGGAAAGCCTGATTGTCTTAGAGCATCCGCTTTTCATCCGCGAAGCGGAAGGAAAGTGTGAATCACTGAAGAGTTTTCGAAAAAAAATTCCAAGTGTCAAAATGGTTTGATTCTTTCCTAACTTCTTTTCTTTTATTCTTACAACTAATTAACAACTAGTAATCGACCTTATTAGTTGCTAATTAGTTCTTGTGTCCGCATTTCTTTCGTGCTTTTCTTTGTTTTTACCTCGTTGTTAATTTCTTGGATCAAGTGCGTTTATTTTTATTGAGTCGTCCTCGTTCTTCTTGAGTCTACAAGAATCCATTCCGATCTCGAGTAGTAATTGTGCACCTTGCAAGCAACCGAATCCAATCGAGAATCAACATCGGCCAATCTATTTGAGTGGTAAAAGGCAAGAGTATGTGTGAGTTCATTTGAGTGGTGCTAGCCAAGCACAAACGAGTGTAGTGAGGTTTCTTTACTACTAACGTGTTTGCTAAGTGTTCTTTGCAGGTACTTCTCTATGGATTCCGATTCATGTGGTGGCGATTATGATTGTTATGACGATGATGGTTGTAGTTACGAAGAGGAGGACTATGGGAGCTATCAAGAGTGTGACGATGGGGAATATGAGGGCTATATGGGGAATGGTGATCATGAGGAAGTTCGAGGAGAGAATTACCATTTTGAAGGAGAATATGAAGAGAGTGGTACTCATGTGTCTCATGAGGAAGATGGGGATGAAGAAGAAACTTGTTATGCTTCACATGATGAAGGTGAAGGTTCTTATGCTATACATCATGATGATAAAGACGACTCGGGGTATGAATCTCCTGCACACGTGTCTTATGGGTCTTATGGGGAAAATCCTTATACAAATAAGACTCGTGGAGGGTATGTCTAAGGAGGTAGTGGAAGTGCTAATGTTGATTATGGAAGGACTTCTAGTGGGCATGCATATGCTTCTTCTTGTAGTAATTCCTATCCGAAGCAAAGTGGAATGAGTGGGAATGTGAGTACTAGTTGGGGTCATCCTATACAAAAGAAGGCGGTCCCAAAGAGGCGATTCATGGAGACCAAGGTGAACATTGGTAGTAGTGAGGTATTTCTCATGCTTGATGACGATTGTTACACAAATTTCATCACCCCTCGTGCGGTTGAAGTGTTAAGGTTGTCACACCCTAATCCCAATAGGGTGTGATGGGCACCCGACCCCATATTCGGAGCCGAGCGAACCCACAGACTTTCATTTCATACATAATCTTTCCGGACTTTTAATCAAATAGAATGTAATACACAGTAAAACTTACTGAAACATATATATATTTTGTAGCTTTCAAGTAAAACAAATCTGTAATCATACGGACTTTATAACATGATACAAAATGACATATCGGCTGATGGAGCCGCTTACTAAACCGACATACCATACCCACGACTCTGTCTGCAAAGTCTCTAACATTAACAGAACCTTTAACACATATATTATGACTCGGCAGTTCTCCGGGAGCAAATGGAGCTTGCCATCTTCGCTGGAACACCTTCCATAATATCTTCAACTCATCTGGGAGCACCTGCGCGGCATAAAACGCAGCCCCCGAAGAAGAGGGGGTCAGTACGGAATATGTACTGAGCATGTAAGGCATGAAGTACAGAAAACGAAGTCATAACCGAAGTAAAATGTACAGAAGGTGAGCACAATAACCAGAATACCAAAGTGTTGCATCTGACGTACAAATCACACATAAGATGTTCCAGAAGACAAATACGGCAATCAAAATGCCAAAATACTTTGCTTTCCTTTGAAAAACGTTTCCGTCTCATACACACAGAAAATCAAACACACAATTACCGCGGCCAAAAGTCCAGCGGTCACCATCACAAATGCGGCATACCGCGGTCAGGAGTCCAGCGGTCAATGTCGCACACACCGCGGTCAGGGGTCCACCGGTCAATAACCAAATTTATTACTTTCCAAACATAAATCACACATGTCAGAATCATGCATCACACATACATACAACGTGCCCCGGCCCTCGGTGAGGGACTCGGTGAATAGATTCATGTATTCCAAAATCGTATATCAGAAAAATACCGAAGGTAAGTAGCTTATCCAGAATATCAGAATACTTACTTTTCAACCACAACTGATGCATACCAAAGTCATGCAAAGGGCGCAGGAACATGGTCGCCACTCCCGTCTCTGGCGCCATAACACACCATACTCCAGAAGATTTCATAACATGTACACGGTACCTCGGGAATCGTACATGTCACACCCCGACTTTACTAGGGTGTGATGGGCACCCGACCCCATATCTGGAGCCGAGCGAACCCGCTGACTCTTATTACATAGATAAACTCTTGTATCAATTAAGAAATAAATACATAGTAAGCTCTCCAATATTTTTTTTTTCCATAAGTAATGACTATTAGCATATGGGGCCCGCGACATGAAACGTAATAACATTTTGACTGCTGAAGTTGTCTACCAAGCTGACACTCTATACTCATGACTCTGTCTGCAAAGTCTCTAACGTTGAACCAACACCATAGCTCATATACTCTGACTCGGCAGCACTCCAGAACAAGTGGAGCCCGTCAACTCCGCTGGAACATCTTCTATGATAACTGTGGCTCAGCTGGTGTACCTACGCGGCATGAACGCAGCCCCCGAAGAAGAGGGGTCAGTACGAGTAATGTACTGAGTATGTAACGCATGAATAGTAACATAATAAGGGAATATACAGTGTGAATAATAAGGGAATAGACATATGGAGCTTATCCTGGGACAGATGTAACCTGTACATATGAATGCCTTTCTGCGGATGCCATGCATGCTTAGTTTCTTTTTCAGAAAAACGGTGCTTCTTATTTACATATACAGAAAACAGAACATTTCAGAAAACGGTGTCATTCATTTACATTCACAGACGCCGAGTACATCGGCTCTCCCATCCCCCTCCCTAACAGTGTCCCAACATATTATATATAAATATCACAAATACAGACGCCGCACCCGGCTCTCCCATAATCCCGCGTCCGGGACGAAATCCAGCTGAATCAGGTGGTGATATAACAGTGGCCCTTTCCCTTTCCCCATATACATATACATATACATATTCACATTCATATACATATGTCATACAATTGGCATGCATGAGAGCCCAAGGAAAGTCATGAGTCCATCGGAGTGACGTAAGGTCGGTGACCTCCGATTATATTAAGGAATACCCGGGATCGCTTTGTCTCACCTTGAAGGAACGAGTATTTTAAGGCGAGACTACCAATGAGGAATAGTACTAGGAGGAAACATAGTATGAAATCATAGGCATCATAGACGTCAATTCATAGACCTTGAAATCCGTAGAACATAGTGTCACAGCTAAGAAATAGAGATACGAATCAAGAACTAGTTTGTCACTTTCGTATTCACATTGAATCCCTTACATAGGAATCTTGGTCATGGAATCGTTCTAGTCATACTTATCGTAGACATATTCTCTTTTCTAACATCATCATTATCATTATCATCATAGAAGTATTCTCATTGGGATAGGTATAGTACTTATCATTTGATAACAGAATAAGGGTCAAAGGTTTCTTTTGGATTCAGCTTCAAAATAGGTTAAGCGGAACAATAAGGACAATCCGGGAACAATGGGCCCACCTCGGGTCAAATGAGGCGGCATACCAAATTTACGTACATTGCATTTCATGGCGTCAATTGTGAGGGTTTAAGGTAGTCGGGACCTATTTATGCGAGTTCTAGAGGTTTAGGAAGTTTTTTCCAACATTTTACACAATTTTGATTCAATTCTACTGAGTGAAAAAGGGGAAACTTTAGGCGCGGATTCCGGAGGGTAGGGTTATCCCCGAGGCTCATACCCAACATATTACGTCTAAGACATGCCATAGAAAGAAGGGTGAAGCCTTACATACCTCTTCCGCTCCTTATGCAACTCCAAGTTCACGTTCCAAATTCGCCAAAATCTGTGAATTGGTCATGTTTACCAAAACTTGATTAGAGCCTTTAGAAGTTGGTTCTTTAAAGTGACACTTTGTGTGCCGAAATTTCGGCAGCATTTCCCCTATAAATACACCATCCTCGAGAATACGGCTCGGCCCCAAATTAACAACAACAATCCGAGAATGGAACTTGGCCAAAGCAACAACAATATTAGCAATTCCTTCTAGCAACAGTTCAACATTCAATTCTATTCAATTCAATTCAACTCGATTCAATTCAATTCAATTCATATGACTTTCAAAGCATTTTAATCAACATACAACTTCGTCCAACACCTTCCAAACTCATAAACTACATCAACATTCCGCACATTGACAACATTAATCACAATAACACAAGACTATATGAAGGTCACATTCTCCTTCAACAACTTACAAACGAATCCAACTTCATTTTCAATCATTAAATTCTCATTTTACATTATGGAATCCACAACGACACCAACTAGAATATCACATGAACTCGATTCATCATAGCTTACCAAACAACACCATTTTCGGCCATCACACATATGTCCATGAATTTTCCATCTTTTCTATACATTGCAACAACAACAACATACTATATGAAATTAATTCAATCTATCCTCACAACATTACACATACCATACACGGCCACTTACAACATCCATATTTTCATGGCTTTTATTCATCTCCACATACCATAACAACCATAACATTAAATAAAATTAGTTCATCATTCCAATCATAATACACAATATACACGGCCATACACTATATATATATATATATATATATATATATATATATATATATATATATATATATATATATATATATATATATATATAGTGTATGGCCGTGTATATTGTGTATTATGATTGGAATGATGAACTAAATATGTATGTATTTCACGGCCACACATCAAACACACAGACTTTCATGAATTCCATCCATTTTCACACATTACAATACTCACAAACCATCCATGACACATAAAAGGGATGAAAACCTTACCTTTCTCTTCAACTTCCCACTTGGTTTAGGGTTGGTATATGACACCAAAAAGCCTTCTACTTGCTTCAACAATCACTCCATGATGTAGAGGACCTTCCATTAGGTAGGAAAAGTGGAAGGAAATAATTTTCCTTGGTACTCACCTTGCCCCTAAAATTCGGCCACCATGGCCGAATTCCCCCCCTTTTTTTTGTTTTTTTGTTTTGCTTGTTCTTTCTTTCTCTTCCACTCTCTTCAATTAGAAGATGACCACATAGATATATATATATAGCTCTACATGCATGTGAGGGGCACATGCCTTCCCCTCCATTTTCTAGAGTTTTCTTTTCTTTTTCTCTTTCTTTTATTTTCTAGAATTCTCTTCACCTTTCTTGAGAATTAATAAAGAAGACCAATTTCTTCTTATGTACACTTTGGCCCTTCAGGAAATTTCTTGAACTTTGTGAAATTACTATTTTACCCCTAGCCTTCCACAATATTTCCATACCATAATATTCATGAATATTATTTATAACCAACTCGTACGTCGAAATACATTCGGAAAATGGTCATTCCCTTCGCTTTACCGCGACTACCTTGAAATATCCAAACGCATAAAATACGGGATATAACATCCTCCCCCCCTTTACAACATTCGTCCTCGAATGTTCAACTGACCTTGTGGGGTCTCGTAGCACTTTGGGAGGGGTTCCCTTATAGTTGTGCTTTTCTCCATGTCCACTCTCTATCTGTTATCCCACTTTCCTTACTATCAAACTCCTAGATCCTTACATGAGTCCTCATTCCATGTCATGGGTTTCTTTTATAGCTGCTCTTTCCATTATGCCCGTTCCTTATCATTTACCTTGTTTTCCTTATAATCGAACTCCTTGACCCTTCACGAGTCATTGCTCCATGTCATAGTTTTTTTTTCTAACTCACTGCGTCACCTCATTATCCTTGTTTTTTCTGGGTCCTTCCTTTTCTATTTTTGTCTCGTCACCGTACCTTAACGGAAGCCATGTCCTAGTACATAATCCTTACTTAACGATTCAATGTAGCCGTAGGCTATTTCTTTATCCTCAGGTCTATCTCTTAGTATACTCATTGTTATTTCGCTTCTCTTCTTCTCCCAAGTATTCTTGCGACACGCCGACATATTTTAAACTCTGATTCCAAGCTAATAGATTTCCTTTGCTGACACTTGATAGTGTTGCAATTCCTTTTTAGGTCTACTATAATATGGCCTCCCCCCCTTTAGGGGGCTCCTTATGTGCCAACAGTCCTTCTATGAAATCTTGGTCTATCCCTTATCCCTCATCTCCTTGAGGTTTCTTACCTCTCACCTCCTTCCGATACTTTGATCTCTTTGTTTTCCACTTGCTCAATCTTTTCTTTCCAATTTTCATCACACTAGAATTCTTCCATTTTGACTTGTAGTGGAGATGATACCAATTTTCCTAGTAACGCCTTCATCATTTATTCCTGCTGTCACTCGATCTTTGGTACCCCTTCGAACTTCGGTACCCTTGCGTGATCAATGCCTCTTTTTCCGTAGCTCCGATCGCTGGGACTCACATGTCCTCCGATACGATCATATATAGAATACGCTACACCTTCATACATATATATATATATATATATATATATATATATATATATATATATATATATATATATATGTATAATTACTATCAACTAGCCCACCAAATACTTCCAACCACTATTCAAGCCTATCCTAATTCCCGAGCTATAATGCACTTTCTACCTCTTCACCGATCTAGTTTGCCTCGTCCTACGCGTCTTCCTATGGTCTCCAATCATCCCATACACTCTAGTTTTCCTTAGACTACCCTAGCTTTTCATTTGTCCCTTATGTCTCAATTTATAGAATTTCTTGCCAACTTCCCAGGGGGTCACCCACCATGAAATTGCTCCCACCTGAGCACGCTTAACCCAAAAGCTTCACTGAAACTCGGTGCCTTAATGCCAATATTTTCGCGTCCGCTTCTTCACATGACCTTTATTACATGTTTTGGAGCGAGTCGAGGTTTCACAGGCTCCCAGGCACTTTCGTAACGCGTCCTTCTTTCACAATTACGGTTTTACCCTTTTGGTTCCCGATGTTCACCTTCCACCTGTGTGTATAACTACCTCCTGTCCTGGACCTCCAGACTCCCAATAGTAACGTTCACACCTCCATTGCCATACCAAATCCATGACCTTTCTAGAACAACGCATCTCACCTGTTGCCGGTTTGCAATATTTCCTTTCCACGCGCCTTCCTGTCAGGTGTATCCATTCTTACGGAATCTCCTTTACCATCCCTACTCTTCACAGGCTGTACGTAACAATTATCGATGATACTTTACAGAACAAACGGCTATATGACAAATTCCAGCCATTCAGAACTTCCTGTCCCAAGTAACAGAACAAATACCCCAACTTACCTCTGTGTCTTACCATAGCGCCATTCGCCTTTTTCCGTCGCTATTGGGCGTCTGCGAAAATTAACGATTAGTACCAGGAATCTCATTTCCTATGGCTTGGCTCTATCGCACGATCTGAGACAGAAAGAAGGTCAACATTTCCTAGATGCCCCGCAGCCTCCTGTTTATAAATGTGGCCGGCTTCACACCCATAAACAGGACTCTACTGGACACGACTTTGCAGACAACCCGTTAGACCGACCTGCTCTGATACCACTTTGTCACACCCCGACTTTACTAGGGTGTGATGGGCACCCGACCCCATATCTGGAGCCGAGCGAACCCGCTGACTCTTATTACATAGATAAACTCTTGTATCAATTAAGAAATAAATACATAGTAAGCTCTCCAATTTTTTTTCCATAAGTAATGACTATTAGCAGATGGGGCCCGCGACATGAAACGTAATAACATTTTGACTGGTGAAGTCGTCTACCAAGCTGACACTCTATACTCATGACTCTGTCTGCAAAGTCTCTAACATTGAACAAACACCATAGCTCATATACTCTGACTCGGCAGCACTCCAGAACAAGTGGAGCCCGCCAACTCCACTGGAACATCTTCTATGATAACTGTGGCTCAGCTGGTGTACCTGCGCGGCATGAACGCAGCCCCCGAAGAAGAGGGGTCAGTACGAGTAATGTATTGAGTATGTTTAGCATGAATAGTAACATAATAAGGGAATATACAGTGTGAATAATAACGGAATAGACATATGGAGCTTATCTTGGGACAGATGTAACCTGTACATATGAATGCCTTTCTGCGGATGCCATGCATGCTTAGTTTCTTTTTCAGAAAAACGGTGCTTCTTATTTACATATACAGAAAACAGAACATTTCAGAAAACGGTGTCATTCATTTACATTCACAGACGCCGAGTACATCGGCTCTCCCATCCCCCTCCCTAACAGTGTCCCAACATATTATATATAAATATCACAAATACAGACGCCGTACCCGGCTCTCCCATAATCCCGCGTCCGGGCATCCCGCTTCCGGGACGAAATCCAGCTGAATCAGGTGGTGATATAACAGTGGCCCTTTCCCTTTCCCCATATACATATACATATACATATTCACATTCATATACATATGTCATACAATTGGCATGCATGAGAGCCCAAGGAAAGTCATGAGTCCAGCGGAGTGACGTAAGGTCGGTGACCTCCGATTATATTATGGAATACCCGGGATCGCTTTGTCTCACCTTGAAGGAACGAGTATTTTAAGGCGAGACTACCAACGAGGAATAGTACTAGGAGGAAACATAGTATGAAATCATAGGCATCATAGACGTCAATTCATAGACCTTGAAATCCGTAGAACATAGTGTCACAGCTAAGAAATAGAGATACGAATCAAGAACTAGTTTGTCACTTTCGTATTCACATTGAATCCCTTACCTAGGAATCTTGGTCATGGAATCGTTCTAGTCATACTTATCGTAGACATATTCTCTTTTCTAACATCATCATTATCATTATCATCATAGAAGTATTCTCATTGGGATAGGTATAGTACTTATCATTTGATAACAGAATAAGGGTCAAAGGTTTCTTTTGGATTCAGCTTCAAAATAGGTTAAGCGGAACAATAAGGACAATCCGGGAACAATGGGCCCACCTCGGCTCAAATGAGGCGGCGTACCAAATTTACGTACATTGCATTTCATGGCGTCAATTGTGAGGGTTTTAAGGTAGTCGGGACCTATTTATGCGAGTTCTATAGGTTTAGGAAGTTTTTTCCAACATTTTGCACAATTTTGATTCAATTCTACTGAGTGAATAAGGGGAAACTTTAGGCGCGGATTTCGGAGGGTAGGGTTATCCCCGAGGCTCATACCCAACGTATTACGTCTAAGACATGCCATAGAAAGAAGGGTGAAGCCTTACATACCTCTTCCGCTCCTTATGCAACTCCAAGTTCACGT
The DNA here is from genome assembly GCF_019175385.1 of Lycium barbarum. Taxonomy (NCBI): domain Eukaryota; kingdom Viridiplantae; phylum Streptophyta; class Magnoliopsida; order Solanales; family Solanaceae; genus Lycium; species Lycium barbarum. Next base: position 66,602,222 of record NC_083345.1, read on the forward strand.
TCCAAATTCGCCAAAATCTGTGAATTGGTCATGTTTACCAAAACTTGATTAGAGCCTTTAGAAGTTGGTTCTTTAAAGTGACACTTTGTGTGCCGAAATTTCGGCAGCATTTCCCCTATAAATACACCATCCTCGAGAATACGGCTCGGCCCCAAATTAACAACAACAATCCGAGAATGGAACTTGGCCAAAGCAACAACAATATTAGCAATTCCTTCTAGCAACAGTTCAACATTCAATTCTATTCAATTCAATTCAACTCGATTCAATTCAATTCAATTCATATGACTTTCAAAGCATTTTAATCAACATACAACTTCGTCCAACAGCTTCCAAACTCATAAACTACATCAACATTCCGCACATTGACAACATTAATCACAATAACACAAGACTATATGAAGGTCACATTCTCCTTCAACAACTTACAAACGAATCCAACTTCATTTTCAATCATTAAATTCTCATTTTACATTATGGAATCCACAACGACACCAACTAGAATATCACATGAACTCGATTCATCATAGCTTACCAAACAACACCATTTTCGGCCATCACACATATGTCCATGAATTTTCCACCTTTTCTATACATTGCAACAACAACAACATACTATATGAAATTAATTCAATCTATCCTCACAACATTACACATACCATACACGGCCACTTACAACATCCATATTTTCATGGCTTTTATTCATCTCCACATACCATAACAACCATAACATTAAATAAAATTAGTTCATCATTCCAATCATAATACACAATATACACGGCCATACACTATATATATATATATATATATATATATATATATATATATATATATATATATATATATATATATATATATATATATATATATATGTATGTATGTATTTCACGGCCACACATCAAACACACAGACTTTCATGAATTCCATCCATTTTCACACATTACAATACTCACAAACCATCCATGACACATAAAAGGGATGAAAACCTTACCTTTCTCTTCAACTTCCCACTTGGTTTAGGGTTGGTATATGACACCAAAAAGCCTTCTACTTGCTTCAACAATCACTCCATGATGTAGAGGACCTTCCATTAGGTAGGAAAAGTGGAAGGAAATAATTTTCCTTGGTACTCACCTTGCCCCTAAAATTCGGCCACCATGGCCGAATTCCCCCCTTTTTTTTTGTTTTTTTGTTTTGCTTGTTCTTTCTTTCTCTTCCACTCTCTTCAATTAGAAGATGACCACATAGATATATATATATAGCTCTACATGCATGTGAGGGGCACATGCCTTCCCCTCCATTTTCTAGAGTTTTCTTTTCTTTTTCTCTTTCTTTTATTTTCTAGAATTCTCTTCACCTTTCTTGAGAATTAATAAAGAAGACCAATTTCTTCTTATGTACACTTTGGCCCTTCAGGAATTTTCTTGAACTTTGTGAAATTACTATTTTACCCCTAGCCTTCCACAATATTTCCATACCATAATATTCATGAATATTATTTATAACCAACTCGTACGTCGAAATACATTCGGAAAATGGTCATTCCCTTCGCTTTACCGCGACTACCTTGAAATATCCAAACGCATAAAATACGGGATATAACAGTACATATACCACGAGAACCCGAGAACCAGTCACATCATAATCCATATACACAGTAGCTGGGGACGGACATATAGCACAGTACCTCAGAGCCGGACACATCATACTTCGAAATTACATACATGGAACCCGACCCCTAGACAAGGGACTCGGCAAACCATACGCACGATACATACCGGCCCGGAACTCGGTGAAAGGGATCATAGCATATATACGAGCGGATTAGTAAGAAACTAGATGCACATAAATTAAAACCCGATGAAGGAATCGAATGTATTACCAGGATATTCGTAATGGATTATTTATAACCGAATACTTATTTCGGATACTTATATCAGATTACCTGTGTCAGGATATTTCTATCAACATACCTATATCACATTACTCATAGCAGACTCCTTATATCGAATTACATGCTCACATCAGGATATTCACATTAAGGAGCTTTCCAACGACTTATGGAACGAATCAAACGGAGTATTAGATTCATAGACGAAAGTCTTACTTTTATATCATACAAAAATAGCTCAAGTGAGACAAACGTAGGAAGTTTCGGAACTTGTGGGCCCACCTCGGGTCAAGTCGGGGTGGCGAATATAAATTACAAACATTGGACTCTATGGAGTCATCCATGAAGGTTTCAAAGCGAGCCTATCACATCTGTACGGGTTATGGATGTTTGAACAGTTTTCCAACAAAACTTAAGGGCTATAATTCAATTGTGCTGAATGAATAGTACCATAATTCAGACTCGCATTCCTATGAGCAGAATTACCTACGAGGCTCAAATCCGAATCTAGTACACCTAGGACATGCCAAGAGAAGAAAAGGAATAGCTTTACATACCTTTTTCGCTTCTTCAGCTTCTCCAAATTCAAGTCCCGTTTTCTCCAAAATCTACAAATGGTCATGTTTACTAAATATTAATTAGAGCTTTTAGGAATTCAATCTTGAAGCAACATTTGTCTATAGAAATTTCGGCAGCATTTCCCCTGTAAATGTGCCATCCACGAGAATTCAACTGGGCCGAAAGTACAACAACAAACCCGAGAATGGAACTCGGCCACATTACCCACAACAACACTAACAATTATGCCAACATCAACAACAAATTCAAAACGCATTTCCACCAAAACCATATTCCACCCAAAACTTCCAACTTCCAACGTAGACTTTCACAACACATTTTCATCTTCCAAATTCATAAACCACATTAGCAACTAGCATGTTAACTACATCTTTTGCACAAATACAAGAAATGACACTATAGTCTCATTAGCTTCCAAATCAGTCCATAACCATTCCAACATTAATTTAAGTTATCAAACTCTCATTTCCATCACAAATTACATAACCACATCAACTAACATACTATATAGAAGTTGTTCCATCATCTCTACACATAACACACACACACGGCCCCATGTCCAACATCACCACTTCAACCAAAATCATCAAGCTTTCATTTCTAATATAGAGTTTATAACAACCACAACTAGAACATTACATAAAATTGATTCATCTTGCTTATACCACATCTATATGCACACGGCCACACTTGCATACATACCAATACCATGAAAACTTCCATATTTTCATGAATTTTATCCATTTCTACTTACAACAACATAAATGAACCTTTCACAACATGTAAAAAGGGATTGAATCTTACCTTTCTTCTTCAACTTCTTCACTTAGCTAAGGTTGAAATTTTGCACCAAAGAGTGATTCTCTTGCTTCAACAATTATACCATGTTGAAGAGCATCCTTGAATTAGTAGAAATACATGAAGAAATAATTTTTTAGGACAAAATTTCCCATGGCCAAATTTCCAAGGGGTTGGCCGAACCCCATGCCTTCTTGCTCTCTTTTTTTTTTTTTTTTTTTTTTTTTTGTTTTCTCCTTCTCCAACTCTCTCTCTATATATATATATATATATATGTATCTTCCAAGTCATGTGAGGGGCACATGCCCCTTTTCTAGAAATTTCCTAAATTTCTAGGAAAAAGATGACTTATTTTTTGTCATCTTTCTTCTCTTTTTTTGTCACATGGCCAATATGGCCTCTTTTGGAACCTTCATGAACCTTGTGTAAAATTACCGTTTTGCCCTTCGACTTTTCTCAATATTACCATTTCGCCCCTAGCATTCCACATTATTTCCGTTGGTCATTTTGCAAATTTCTCTCTTTACCCATGGCCTTTCCAAATATTTCCATACTACCAATGTTCATGAATAATATTCCTAACAACTTGTACCTTAAATTAATTTTTAAAAGAATGGTCTTGCCTTAACTTATCACGACGATCTCGAAATATCCAAACGTACAAAATGCGGGCTATAACAAAGGTTACCTTGTGTGATCCAGCGAAATCCTTATTATGATGAGGGAGGATATTGGGTAAATAGGAGGGTGATGGTATCCATTTCACTTAGCGAGTACCAAGAGGAGGTTTGGTGTGATGTTCTTCTAATGGATAATTGTCATGTATGTTTAGGAGTCTCTTGGTTCCAAAGGCATGGAATCCCACATGAACAAGATTGGCATCGATTTGTAGTGGACAAGAAAGGGAAATTTCTCTTTCCATGCATACTTACTAGGAAGAGTCCAAGTGAAAAAGTGCGAGATACCCATGTGAAATGGCCTACCTTGGCTAAGGAAGCTAGTGGAGAAGAATATGAGAAATGGGATTCCATAATAGATGAAATCTTCGCTAGCTACAAGTATTCACAAGAAATGAAGATGGACTTAGCCGTTCAAACTTTTGACTCAAAGCTTGTCAAATATTGAGAGTATGTGAAATGTTGTGGGAGACAAGTGAGGAGTCCCATCAAGAATTGGGAGGACATGAAAAGGATATTGAGAAGCCAATATCCCAAGCCACATGTGAGAAGAAATGAATCTTTGAGGGGTACCGCTTTTGAGAGAACCCCATGCTTGAAGGCAAGGACGGCGGCCACAACCATTCCTTCCATTGGTCAAAGGAGCTTGCATGAACACCAAGGTAAGATCACTTATCCTTATACTCCTACATCTTTGTGTGATTTTAATGTCAAGTCAAGTATGAAAGTTAGTTTACCTTGTGTTAAGCCTAATGCTTCTTTGTCGTGTATTGGTAATGCCATTGTTGAAAGTGTCCCCACACTAGTTGATCCTATTGATGACCGAATTGATCCTTCTTGTAAGGTCGATTTGTGTCCACCTAGTGTTGACACTTGTGCTTTGAATGATAGTGCATTATCGAATGAAGGTGCTCAAACAGTAGTTGATCCTTTAGATGACAAAATTGATTCTTCTTGCAAGATCGATTTGTGTCCACCTAGTGTTGACACTTGTGAATTGATTGGTAGTACAATGTCATGTGGTCATTATGTTAGTGATCCTTGCGAGTTTGACATACTACCAACTAGTGTTGATCAAGAGCGCATCAAATTACTTGAGGAAGAGATGTTGTGGATGAAAGAAAATCAAGAGAGGATTCTTCAGGAGCATGTAGAGGCGGAAGTGCAACAACGCATAGAGATGGAGGTCTCGGATCGGTTTAAGTCTATGGAGAATTGATGGTCTCACATGATGAATGAGATGGCGTTATCTTCTCACTCATCTGATAATCCTACTCTCCCTAACAGGGACTCACCAAATGCTTAAGTGTTTAACATTTTAGACTTTGGTTAGTTGGATATTCTATGTGTTAGTTTTCAACGTTGTCATACTTTTGTTAGTTGGATGCTTTGTAAGTTTAAAATATTTTGTAGACTTTTGCTTATTGAAGTTGTTTATTTGCGTGTTTTAACTTTAGGTTTTTGTATTATAAATTTAATATTATGTTTGTTATATTTTGGTGGTTAGTAACTTTTTATGCTTTTAGCTAATTTACTATATATATATTGAATAATATTGTCAAATTCAAAAGTATTGTTTAATTATTATTTATTTAATCTAAAGGTTTAAATTATATTTGTGACGGATTTAGTTTGTCACAATCTATACTAAATATGTCACAATAAAGCTGGAAGGCAAACAATCTGTGACAAAAGATTCTATCACAATTTATTTATATCGAAATATTCCGTTACAATTGTTGTGCTAGATATAGAAATTTTCCACGGAAATTATTCTGTCACTGTTTTGTGATGGAAGAAGCCGTCAAAAATCGGTCTCAATTTTGTGACGGAATTTAAGCCAAATACAAGGCTCTATATTGTAACAGACAGGGTTGTGACAATTCCGTGACAAATATTTGTGACAGAATTCAAATCCGTCACAAATATTTTATGACCAAGGGTTCTGGGACGTCTGTAATTCCGTCACGAATCCGTCACAATCGATGATCTGTGATGGATTTGTAACGGATCTGTCTGTCACAATTTTGACATTTTCTTGTAGTGTCTTATCACCTTGTCGTCGTACTACACCTTTAAGTTCGTAGCTATATATTTTCTTTTTTTTTATGCTCGTACTCAATTAATTACGTCTATCTTGGGTGCTTCCTTTAGTATTCCCTTACCATTCCTCCAGTCTATGTCCATCTTTTATTCTATGCACGAGGAATATCATGCTACCTCTGTATCCTTCGGAAAACACTACTTCTGTATAATCCCTTTCTCATTTTCAAAACGTATTCTGTTCATCCCTATTTGTTCTTATCATCCCAGTCCTTTTCTACCACTCGTTCTACCTCATTGCTCATCTTTCTATAGTTTGGTCTTTCACAGTTCCATCACTTATATTACTCGTGTTCTCGACTATACATGTCGTAACCTATTACTGTACTATTATCTCGCTTTCTTCTTATTTCCTCCTTTCAATTAACTCCTTCTTCTCTTGTGCTCGCTATCATTTCCGTTATCGCATAATCTTTATTCTGAACTTTCCCTCTAGAAGAACTTTATAAGTCTTTCTTATTCGTTCTATAGCTCGCCTATATACTTTAGTCACATAGATCATGTCATATCATTTAGTCACTTCCTCACTAGGCTTTACTCATTTTCAAAACAATCCTTATTACATTCACATAATATCCTGTTCGTAATCAATCCTATATTGTAACACTTCTTAACCTTATTCACGATTCTTACTGTGGTTTAATCACACTCCGCGAGGTCGGTATACTTAACCTTTTACCCTTTCTGGTCAATCTTATCCTTAATACATCACAAGCTGTCTTATCAATACATTCATATTCGTCACAATTCCTCCGAACTCTTGCCTCAATCATATTATTACTTCTTCTAACTATAAACTCGTCGTAATTTACCCCTGCTTGACAATTCAGTCGATGCCTCAATATAACACTCTATTAAAATTTGCCAGCCCTTTCTAAATCATCTCTTATTATCACAAGCCCTTCCAAATTGTCCTAGCATTTCCTTTTTACCATATTGATATCGACCTCATAATTGCTATTACTATCAATTCAACGGTTAACTTATTTCTCGAAGTCGGTCGTACTCGCAACTTAGTCAAATCTTATCATTACTGTTGACATGACCTTTCAAGACTTTTTACGAACCTATATTGTTATATCCCATATTTTCATACATTGAGATGTTTTAAAATAAACGCGACAAGTTAAAGGCAAGATTATCTTAAGATACGAAGTAGAGACTTTAACTTCCGGTTTCGTTTCAAGTCACAATTTACCTACAATTTCGTTTGGCATGGAAGTATTAATGGAAAATTTGGATTAAAATAACCATAATTGGATTATTAAGTAGGATTGGGAAGACAAAAATCAGTCCATTTTATATGCCATGTTTGGTCGTGCATCATGGTGGAGTGGTCAAAGAATCTTGACCCAAAAATTTAAGTGGACACATGTCCAAGTCTTGTAGGGAACATATAAGCAAGAAATCTGATTCATACCTCATTACACTACATCATTTCACCTTCACAAAGTTGAGAGAAACCAAGAGCTAGAGAGAGAAGCTCTCGGCCATGGCTGGCCGAGAATGAGCTCCAAGATTTTGATCAAAAAAATAAATTTCTCCATCAATTCAACTCCTTATCAAGTGCATAAGAACGTGTACTAGTGGTTGGAAAGAAACAAGGAGGTGTAGCATGTCTATGGTGTTGAAGATTCGGCTAAGGTAGAAGAACAAGTTGTAAGGTAAGAATGATCCTTGTTCTTGTGTTGCATGATGATTTGAATGTATAGTTCATGCATGTTGTTGTTGGATTGTTGTTGTAGTTGAAGTAGAGAGTGAGCTGTGAGTGAGGTGAAGTCATGATTGATTTCATTTTGCATGTATTGTTGATGAATTGAATATGTACCAACATAGGTAAATGAACAAAGATTGTACAAGTTTGGTTGTGATGTTGCATGTTGGATATTGGACTGTTTTTCTTGAAATGAAAATGAGCCGTGTGTTGAAGGTTCTAATGAATTCATGCTTTATCTTCTTGAACATGTATTGGAAATGGATTGAATGTATTGTAGTTGGATAAACGGATGAAAATCATGAAATTGTGGGAAGGGTGTTGTAGCCGTGTAAAAGGGACTGTTTTAGGGGAGATTTAGGGACTGTTTTGTGTCACATTTGGATGGTTATTTGTTATATCCCGTATTTCATACCTTCGGATATTTCGAGGTCGTCGCGGAAAGTTAAGGGCGAGACCATCTTCACAATTATTTTAATGTGTAAGTAGGTTATGAATAATATTTATGGACATTGGTAGTGTGGAAGTATTGAGAAAGACTGAGGGCAAAAAGGGAAATTTGCAAAATGGCATTATGGTAATTTTGTGGAAAGACGAGGGACAAAATGGTAATTTTGCAAAACTCTAGAAAACGTTATGAAAGGAGGAAATCAAGAGAATTCTAGAAAAAAAAAATAAAGAAAAAGAAAAGGAAATAATAAAAAGATGACAAATTAAGTCATCTTTTCTAGAAAAGTTAAGGAAAAATCTAGAGAGAGGCATGTGCCTCTCACATGATTATGGAATATATATATAAGAGAAGACCTCATTTTAGTTCAAGAAATTGGAGAGGAAGAAGAAAGAAAGAAGGAGAAAAACAACCATGGCCATTCGGCCATGGTCTCCAAATTTTGTCCCCTCAAATTTTGCTCCCAAAAATTATGTTTTTGTTGTATTTCCACTAATTCAAGCCTCCTCTACAACGTGGTGTAATTGTTTCGGAAGGAGGAGCACTTGTTTCTTCAATTTGACACCTTGGCCAAGTGAAGAACTTTGGAAGAAAAGGTATGATTTCATTCTCTTTTATGGGTTATGAAGACTTAGTTTATGTTGTGAAATGTAGAAATGAGTAGGATTTATGAAAATATGGAAAGTTTCAAAGTGGACGTAAATGCATGCATGTGGCCGTGTGTGTGGTATGTGGTATGGTTGAGATGAGTTGGATTCTATGTTGTATTCTAGTTGTGGTTAATGTGGGATTTGTAATGGAAATGAAAGTTGAATAAATTTGGTTGAAGTTGGAAATGTAGGTATTGGCCGTGTGGTGTATGGAATTGGAATGGAAGTGGATTAAATTTATTTAGTTTGTTAGTTGTGTTGTTGTGATCCTTATGATGCAAATAAGGGTTTAACGACTTGAATTGGCATTGAAGTTGCTTGTATGTAATTATGGGAATTTATGTGAATTTTATATGATTTTTATATAATGATGGAAGTAAGGTCCTAAATGTGAATTATGGTTGTTGTTAATAAATTAGTAGGGAAGACAATGTGATTTGGAAGCTTTGTTGTGTTCGTAGAAGGTTTGGATGGAATATGGAATTGGTGGGAATACTTGAATTCGTGAATAATGTATGGAATGCTAATGGAATGTATTTGTATAATTTTGAATTAGTTAATGAATATAGAAATGTTGACCTTAGTTGATAGTGTGAAGTTGGATGGAAGTTGTTGAGTTATGTAGAAAGAAGACTACTTATGTCATAATGTAGTTTGTGTTGATTGTTGATGTTGTGTTGCGGGTTTTATGATGTAAATGAGAGTTTAACAACTCAAATGGAAGTTATAATTGTGTGCGGGCTGTTTTGCTAGATAATGTGAATCAAATATGCTTCCTTGTATTGATGGCAATAATGTTGTTAAATGTATGGATTGTTGGTATTGTTGATAGTTTGGCCGGGTTGAATTCCCGGATTGCTGTTGATGTTGATTTGGGCCGAGCCATATTCTCGGGATGGTGCAGTTACAGGGGAGGTGCTGCCGAAATTTCGGCAGACAAGAACAAATTCAAGATTGGAATTTTAAAGCCTCATGAATAGTAACTGGCAAACATGACCAAATTGCGGATTTTGGCGAACTTGGGACTGGGATTTGGAGTAGCGTAAGCGGCAGAAAAGGTATGTAGGGCTTCCCTTTTCCTTCTTTGGCATGTCTTAGATGTACTAGGCTTGATTACGTGCCTCGGGGGCCGCTCTAAATCTAGAAATCCAAGATCGAATTTAGTTACTATTCATTCAATAGAATTGAACTAATTAGTTACACTTTAGTGCTAGAAATGGTTAAGCGTCCGTAACCTTTGAAAACGAAAGTGGAATGTTTTGAAATCTTCAAGGATGACCTAATAGAACATAATGACCACATTTTTAGGTCCGTTATCCGACTTGACCCGAGGTGGGCCCACATCCCTCAAGACCTAAGTGTATAGTACTATTTGCATTAATTTCGTTCGTTAAACAATGGAAATTTTGGACTAATGATTCGAGTTTGCTATAAGTATCCTGTAACCCCGATATGAGTATTCTGATTTGACTATTCCGATATAAATGCCCCGATACGGATGATCTGGTTTGAATAATTCGATAGAAGCATTCTTATATAAGTATTACGATATAAGTATTTTGATATGAACATTCTGACATAAATGCTCTGATATAAGTATTCTGATATAAGTATTTTGATACGAATATTCCGTTATGAGTATTCCGATATAAGCATTCTGCTATGAGTATGTGGATATATGTCTTCTGATTCAAATATTCCGATATGAGTACGCTCTGTAAGTCGTAATGTTCTTCCGGTACGATCTCAGATCGTTTAAAAGTCCGAAGAGGTTTCTGCTTTATAAATGTTCATGACTTCCTAACACTAACTCGGACGAACCCGAGACTTGTTCTGAATCTTCAGATGATAGAAAGCGTATGTATCCATCGAGTCTGATTTCATATGCATATGTTTCTGCACTACTCTGCTCGTGCGCGACTCAATGTATCTTTCACTGAGTCCCGGGCCAGGGCATGTTATGATCTCGTGTGTACGTCACGATACGATTCTGATTCACTGAGTCCCGGGCCAGGACATGTTCTCGTGCAACCTCTCTGCATTATTCACCGAGTCCCTCGTACTTGCGGGCCGGGACACGTTATCTGTATGTGATTGTGATGTGATGATATGGGGATGGTGGCCAGGACGGCACATGATTATTATTCACCGAGACCCGCAGTAGAGGGCCGGGACACGTTATGTATACATGATTCTGATATGCATGATTTCATCTACCGAGTCCCTTAATAAAGGGCCGGGACACGTTATGTATACATGATTCTGATATGCATGATTTCATCTACCGAGTCCCTTAATAAAGGGCCGGGACACGTTATGTATACATGATTCTGAGATGCATGATTTTATCTACCGAGTCCCTTAATAAAGGGCCAGGACACGCTATTTGCATATATGATATCTGATTCTGCTATACATGATCCTATTCACCGAGTCCCTCATCGGAGGGCCGGGAAACGTCATACACATATGAGGTTTATGATTTTGACATGTATTCTGTATTCTGTCCGACACATGTCATCTTCTGAGCCTTCTGTACGCTCTGTACTCTGTCCGATATATGTCAGTATCTGAACATTCTGTACGTTCTGTATCCCGCTCGATGTATGATGACGTCTGATTACCCTGTACGTTCGGCCTTTCGTCCGATATATGATCTTACCTGAATATTCTGTATGTGCTGTACTCCGTCTGACGTGTGACATCACCGGTGCGCTCTGTATTCTCTGTACCTCTTCGGACACGCGATCTGCGGTTACAAAACAGGTATTTGTGGGTACTCTGGCCGACTGACTTACTTTCTGTACTCTTTTAGTATACGAGACAGGTAGGTATGAGCTGAGTCTGAAAGGTAAGTGTCTGGTATTCGAAGTAGGGCATTTATCTACTAGTTCTGTCTGTTCCAGTTATAGCTCTGTTACTTATGTTGTATGCCTTACATACTCAGTACACATTCCGTACTGACCCCCTGTTCTTCGGGGGCTGCGTTTCATGCCGCGCAGGTACTCCCAGATGATTAGCAGCTATGATTGAAGATGCTCCAGTTGGATTGGCAGCTCCATTTGCTCCTGGAGTGTTGCCGAGTCAGAGTTGGTATGATATGTTTTCTGGATCTATGTTAGAGACTTTGCAGACAGTGTCGTGGGTATGATATGTCAGTCTGTCAGCGGTTCCATCAACCGATATGTTAATTTGTGTTATGTATTAAATTTTGTATAATTACAGATTCTGTCTAACTTACGAACTTTAATATGTATTTCATGATTATTCGGATTAAAGATTTGAAAAAAAAAAATTATCTGCGTGAAAGGAGTCTGTGGGTTCGCTCGTCTCCGGATGTGGGGTCGGGTGCCCATCACGTCCCATGGAATTGGGGCGTGACATTATTGTTATGGACATTGTGGTGTATTGTATGCATGTTGAATATGTGAATTGAGGTGTTAAAGAAATGAATTATGATGAAGTGTATAGGCAGTCCAAAACCGTGGACAGTTTTAAGATTAGAAGTGAATTAGTGCATGTTGAATGTTGATTCTTGTTGTGAAGGTTTAGTGAAAGTGAAGTGCAATGATTCAAGTTGAAATTGAAATGAATTGTGGGCTGTTGTAAGAATAAATATGATGCTAAAACAGTTCCAAGAATCATGAAAGTAATGTCATTAAACGTGTTGTTGTTGTTGCAAGTTAAAACTGGAAAATTGCTAAGTGAGAATGGAAATGTTATGTGTGTTGTTTGGCCGTGTGTATGGGACAGTTTTGAATGATGTATGGACTGCCCAAAGTCCCCTAAATCATGTTTAAACAAGTTTGGATTGATATATGAAAGAATGATTAGCAATGTTAGCTTGTAGCACTAGTTGGTTTGAATGCGAACGAAACGTCGTCTAGATATTAGAACGGGATTGTTAACGCTAAAATACATATTGAATTCCCTTGTAGACTAATTGTAGTTCTTCATATCTTGATATAGGATAAGTGTTTTTGGGCAGCAAGTACAAGTTAGAATACAACTAAACGCTAAAGGTATGTAAAGCCCATTCCTTCTTTCTTTTGGCATGTCCTAGACGTAAGTATGAAATGACATGAACCTTGGGGTAAATTCTATTCTCTAGTTCCATGCATGACTTATGATTCTATATTTCCTTAATGCTATTGTCACGAGCCTACTATATGATGGACTAATGAAAGATGTATAGAAGTTCCTACTCTTAAAAGAATGGCATGAATAGAGGCATACTTGACTTTCAAAAACTACATCATGAATATTTACACATGTACATGAAAGCTGAAATGTTCCTTGCTATGGCTTGTAATGAAAGTTGAAAAGAATTGAATATGGTTATTATCCCAACACTTTAGAGCTGGTTAGTTGCTTATCATCTGAGTCTAAAAAGATGAATTGCATGTATGTGGTTGCCTATTATTCTGCTCGTGCTTACCGCTATATCCTTCACTGAGTCCCGGGCTAGGACACGTTTTCGTGCGCATGTTTATTATATTATCCATCCAGTCCCTCATTAAAGGGCCGGGACACGTTATATATATATGATGATATGATGATATGATGATATGATTACATGATGATATGATGATATGGAGACGGTGGCCAGGAGGGCATATATTCCTTATTACCGAGTCCCTCGTTAAAGGGCCGGGACACGTATATGTTTATGTTTATGATGTTATGATTTTAATTACCGAGTCCCTCATTAAAGGGCCGGGACATGTTATATATGTTATATACAGAATGATTATGCAGCTGTGATTACAAAGCTTTATATTGACATTGATATGAGAACGATACAGATGAAATATGTTCAAAGGAAAGTCTTATAAAAATCTGGTTGTTGCATTGGGTTCTACACACCTTGTCTCAGTATGAGTTCACTATTACATTCCATGCTTTACATGCTCAGTACATATTCCGTACTGACCCCCTTTCTTCGGGGGGCTGCGTTCATGCCCTCAGGTACAGACGCTCGTTTTGGAGATCCGCCAGCTTAGGGTACCTATTCAGCTATTTTGGACGGCTCCTTTGTTCCGGAGCCTAGATTGTGGTATAACTTCCTTTGTTGTATGCATAAGTGTTATTTGGGTACGGCGGGGCCCTGTCCCGCCATATGATACTGTCATTACTCTTAGAGGTCTGTGGACATCTGTGTGGGTCTGTTTATGGTTGTTGATGCGTTGTATGACTATGAATTATGTTTGGGGAGTACCCATTAGTAATGGCAGCCTTGTCAGCTTGCATATATATGTATGTTTGGTACGTTGCATATCGTGGCAGCCTTGTCGGCTTGCGTAGAAATATGTATGTTGTTGTTTAAAAATTATAACTCCTCAGGAGACAGGTGTCTACGACATACAGAATTGTGACAGCTTTAAAATAACATCCTACCTTTTGATACAATTAAGTTCATGACATGCTGATTATAGATGATTATAGTTAACAGGTAATATGAGTGTCCAATTCGGGCACTAGTCACGGCCTACGGGGTTGGGTCGTGACATATATCTCAATCTCCATTTTATTCCTAGGAAAAGTTTGGCAGAGTTTCCTCTGTATTTCTCACTATCCAAAAACCTGCACGCAGGAAATACCAACAATGCCTCACAGGGCAAACATATATACATATATATTATATCAAATCATAGCCGCACAGGGCTCCCCATATCGATAACAATATGAAAGTGATGAACTTACCTCGTATGTCCAACTCAAACTATACCTGTTATACCTTCCTATTAACTTTCCCTTTCAATCTTTAACTGCAGGTTTCAATCATACCTGCAACATTCATACCGTATCTGACATATACCCTGCTTAACTATCTTTTTATTGATTCCTTCAGCTTCATCTGTTCACATTTTATAACTGAACTTATCATCAATATATATACATTTAATCCATTTTCTTACTATATTTACAATTACTAACCTTGATGATGACCAGTCGCCATTCTGCATATACAATTTCTGATAACATAACCTTAATGAAATATTGGCCTCTGTAACTCCCAGTAACATTATTTACCTTCTTTTGTCGACACCACTCTCCTGCTGAAATAAAAAGTCAATATATAAGGGATATCATTTCCTATCTCTTGGCTCTATCGCACGATCTAGAGTAGGAAGGAAAGGTAACATCCTAAATGTCCTGTAGCTTCCTGTTTATAGATGTGGTGCACAACACACAGATAAACAAGACTCTGCTAGAAACGGTCTGTAGACACTCCGAGGATGAACTGCTCTGATACCACTTTTGTCACGACCCAACCCCATGGGCCGTGACAAGTCCCCGAACTGGACACTAGTATACGAACCTGTCAAATATAGTCAAACTGAACCTAAGGACAATATGAAAACTCATAAAAACAAACTAAGGATTCACAACGCCACATATCATAAACCTGTCTCCCCTGGAGTCACGTCAAATCACAGCATAACAATAACACAATACGCAAGCCGACAAGGCTGCCACTATACACGGGGATATCCAAAGCAAACAATATAGACACAGCTGACCAAAACCTATATACAACCCACACATGTCTACAGACCTCTAAGAGTATAAAAGTGAAATATGACGGGACAGGGCCCCGCCGTACCCCTGGACATATACATAAGTCTATATCAAAAGATCTGTACCAAAATAGTCTAGGCTCCGGAACAATGGCGCTCTCCAAACAGCTGAGCAGAAGTCTTAAGTTGGAGGATCACCCAATCGAGTATCTGTACCTGCAGGCATGAAACGCAGCCCCCCGAAGAAAGGGGGTCAGTACAAGATATGTACTTAGTATATAAAGCATGAAATGCAATAAAGAGAATCATAACTAAATAGAAGATTACAGGAGGCAAGTATGATAATCAAAGATACCAATGCACCTGTGCCTTACGAAATAAGAATCATGCATGTCTATACCATATACCATATCCGGCCCATTAAGGGACTCGGTGAATAAAGTCATCATATACCATACGCGGCGCCATAATCACATCATCATCATCATATATATACATATACCGTACCCGGCCCTCTAATGAGGGACTCGGTGAACAATGCAGTGAAACTGTGCACGAAAATATACCCGGCCCGGGACTCGGTGAAAGATATATTAACAGCATGCACGGGCAGAGTAGTGAGCAATGATATACAAACTAAATCACCATCTGAGACTCAGTAGAATAGGTAGAATTAACTAATACTTGAGCATCAAAGATAACAATCATACCGAGTACCCCTCAAATGTCACTCTGGATTATATCAAATAGAACTTCAAGAATCATAAAAACGTATCAAGATAATGTGAAATAGGTCCTGGATATCAAGAACATTAGCCATCCTAGTGTCTCTAAGAATAGGAGCTTCTTTGGAGTTATATGCTCGTCGTCTATTTGTTTTATAAAGATCATGCCAAAAAGAAAGAAGGGTTAGCTTTACATACCTTGTCGCTTCTCAATTTAACCATAATTTAGGTCTCGGGTTCCGCCAATCTACAAAAAATACCAAATATGCCAATAATCAAATTAGGATACTCTTTCAAAGAAATTCTTAATTACTTAGAAATCTAACGATATTCGGGTAGCATCTTCCTTAAAAACTTAATAATCCTTATGATTCCAATTTATCCAAAATACCAATCACAATACCAATAACGATATCAACAAACACATATCCAAATAGAATCAAATCCATTCTTAAATCACCTCCAAAACAGCCCAATATACATTCCTGCACCGATGCTTGTATACACTTCTTTCTTTTCGTATATACATAGTATAACAACAAACACAACAACAACCACTATAGCCAATCCCACGATATTCCAGCACACCAAACAATTTATAACAACCACCAAACAGTCCACATGATGTCAATAACAATTTATCCGATTTCCCGCAATTAATTTCGTACTTCTCATTTCATAATTTAGCTATGACCTGGATTTATTTAAATATACCTAGGAGAGGAAGATTCTTACCTTATATGCCAAGAAGTATTCTTTTTCCACCTTACTTCACTTTAAAGAAAGCCTAGATTCAACAACGCAAAGAAACAGAACAACAAAATTTAAAGTAAAGAACAAAAACCGTTTGCTGCTCTTGGGAAAATTTATGCCGTGCTTCCAAAAAAAGGAAAATCATGTTGCTGCTAAGAATAACATGTCACGTTAATTTCCCCAGCAATAAAAACAGATGATTGCAATTTGTACTACTCTTTACTACCCTTCTTTCTTTTTTTTTGCCAAATTGTCATCAGTTAATGAGATATATATCACCATCATCGAGTGGACCTTGGGTCCCATCTTTATGTTTATCTTACAAAAGAAACCCCCTCCAAAAGATGACACTAAGCCACTAAATTGCTTAGTCACGTTAGTTGCTGCCACATGAGTGGTAGTGTCCATTTTAATGTTTCATCCAAATTCCACTAATTAGTTTAGTAATCTCTCACTAATCCAATATTTAACCAAGCACCCATATAAATAATTTCTTGGTCTCAATTTACTTAAACATTGATCACCTTTGACACACTCCATACACTCGTTACCATGACCATGTGATATAACACTAGGCCATAGCCTCATTTGCCACGCATAAAATATCATTGTCAATCATCGTCGTCACACTTTTTCGTCTTAAATCATTTCGGGACTTCATTGCTTATATACACCAAGTTCTTGATTTTCATCCTTTGATATGATCGAATCTTTCGGGCTCGGGTAAATTTGCTCCAGTTGGACGATTAAATGCTCTAGTCCAAAAATACGGGGTATTATAGCTTGGACCGTATTTCACTCGAATAAATGTTGAAACTTGACAAAACTTATTTTGTTCGATTGGTTCAACTTCAAATCCTTACGGTACATGTGTGATAGCAGCCATGGAAGCTCAACTCCATTGAAGGACAAGGAAATGTTATGTCAAGATCAACGGGCTTCAATTAGCAATTAAAAAAATTGTCTTGTGATGGCAGAAGACCTCCAGCCCTATTCAGATTTTTTCCCTCAAGTCTTACACCTATTTGGAGGCCCAAATTAAAGTCCAAAGTGAGATGAAATGAGGCCCAAATCAGCCCCAAAAGAAGAAGTTTCCAGCAGCCCAAATTGGCCCAAATTAGTTTCTAGAATAAATAATTAATTGTTGTTTTAATCTATGTTGACTTGCATTGGTCCAAGTGTGGGTAGTCTTCTAGGTTGTTTTAATCTATGTTGACTACATTGGTCCTAGTGTGGGAAGTCTTCTATGTTTCTAGGGAAGATAATTCCCATTTATTTCTATTTTGACTAGTTCCTTCCTTTACAACTATATATAGGGGTGATTGTCATCCATTGTAAATCAGATTTTGAAGAATATATTATATTGAGAGTTCTTTTGAACCTTTGTGGCATTACTTTAGGATTTATCTTTCAACCTAACTAGTTCCTAGTTCAAGGTAGTAAGATAATTTCTTCCTTGATATCTTTGATTTCTTTTTGGTATTCTTTCGAAGGCGGTTAGTTCTAAATACTAATTGTTGTCTTAAGTTACTCACAAAGCGGTCAGGATCCTAATCTACTGTTTTTGATTTGTTATCTCAAGTAAAGGCGTTAGATTTCTTCCTATAAATCTATACGTTGTTACTTGGATCTTGTCAAGACTTTAGAACTAACGTTCTTGGAAATTCGTGGATTCTTCCTTCGAATTTCCCATATCTTTTATTTTTTAGTTTTTAGATTCTTTTCTATATTTGCTTCCGCACTTCTTATATTTTAATTATAAATTTGGGATCTCCCTAACCTCGTTGTTATCAATGTGTACCATCACTTTAACCACCTATAAGCTTGGGGGATAACCTTGTGTCCGTTACTAATATCATTTAACTCGCACACTTTCCAATGCATGAGAACACGGGACGTAACATCCTTCCCCCTTTAGAACGTTCGTCCTCGAATGTTAAACAAGTCCTGCACTCCCAATACTTCCTCAAGTGTTCTTTTATTTAATTATGCCCTTCAAATGCCTCTTTCGTTGGTCGATTCCCTTCAATTTATTATAACGCATTCCAGATCTCTAAGTAACCATTCCCGTAATATTTCCTCTTACTCTTATCTCTTGTCTTTAGTCTCCTCTTTATTTCGCAGTTGGTTGACAGTTGTATTGCGAACTCTTCTGCTGAAATCTTACTCTCTCCCTAGTGCACTTGGTCATAACTCAACTCTTTCTTCTTCTATAGTTACTCCCTTAAGATGTATCGTTCACTTCATCTTACCTCTTAATCTTTGAATAAGATTTTATAACGCGCAGACGTTCCTCGTCAATTTATTAGACTTTACAATCCCTGGAGTATTTCATGCCTCTGGCAACCTGTAGACCCTTCGCAGTCTCTACGAATAAAACGAAATTTTCCAAAGTGTTACATTATTTTACTTCAATAACCTTACATTGCTCTGCTGTTCCAATTCATATTCTGGAATCTTCGGCCTCATGTATCACTCCTCGACTTCTTTAAAAGACTTTAACTGTCACTCTACTTTTTAGCTCTTAATCTCAATCCTTAGAGTTGGCTATCAAGTAGCGCCAGAGTTCCCTCATATAATAACTTTACATAGCTGCTCTGTGATCTGACTATTATTAACTGGTATAATTTTGAAAGAACTTTTGATTTGACATATAAATTCACTGTCATCCAGTAACCCACTTGTTCTGATCGTCTCGCTTAGACCATTTCCCTTAATCCAACTTATAACACTTTAGGCATATTATCTCGTGTCGTTTATTTATTTTTAATTCAAACTCTTCTATTGCCTCTTTACTCAGATTTTGCTCTTAGTTCTCCTATCACGCATCAGAGTATGCGTAAGTGCTCAAATGAGCCCAGGAGATATCATAGAGTCGTCTCAGTAGTCTTCATGCTTTACCTTGCCTTCTCCTCTCTTATCTTACAATCGGTATCGGGATAAATCTTCGGCTCAGCCATGGCCATGTCCTATTTTCCCTTAGTATTAATTCTATCTCGGTAATTTTGCTTAAACCATTTTACATCTTTCCTTAATGCGCCCGAAATATCGTAACCACATTGTTATTACTGAATCCTTACTCTTCTTATCAAGAACTCACTTGGTCTCATTCTTAACATACAAATATTCGTAGGTTGTATAACTATTTTTGTACAACTTGTATAAAATATATCCAATCTTAGTCATAGTCTTTCCTTCTCCCGGTTCATTATGCTTTCCATAACTCATCCGTACTAAAACTAGCTCGTAGCCAATCTTGTCATACTCCTTTCTCTTCCTTTATTCACCCCTTTGATTTTCTCATAACTTACTATAGGAGATTTTCTATCCCTTCCCTTTGCTACTTATAAGTCGCAATATCATTAGCGCACAACTCTATTGCCAAATCTTAGCCTCTAATCTAGTATAGCATTGCTATCCTTTATAATATCTCTTAAGTTACTCGTTACCATTCTCTTGTTGTACTCATTCTTTTTATAAGCACCCACTTTTAATGTCATACAATTCAAGACCTTTACAAATGATTCTCAGCATTGTCTCAAATATCATCCTGACTTCTATCCGTTTATTGTTGGCTTTTAGATCTTATTAACTTGTTTTAGTAAGGGATTTCACTTGAAATTTAAGTATCCATATCAGATATATTGCAGTGTCAATTGTTTCCATCTTATACTTGCATTGCTTTCACCCGCTTCCCCCCTTAAGGGTGTACTTACACCATTATCTGTTTATATTCAGCTCTATGTCCCTATTTCCAATCTCAAATTCATCTAATCCCCTTTTTTTTAACTCACTTAGTATATTGTTCCATATCCATATCTTTTCTTTATAATTTATTACTTTGATTATCCACGTACGAATCCTTAACAAAATCATGAAGCGACGAGACCCTTTTTATACATAGTACAAAATTTCATCTGACCATTTGTACTGGATTAATGCAACCCATGTAGCAACTCATCCAAGGCCACATTCCACTTACTCCAATCAGTAATTAATTTGTACTTATAGTTGTTCCAAATTCTCAATTAGATAGCACTTATATTCTGATGATAAGTGTCCAAAGTCCTCTTGTAATAATATCTTTATCCCAACCGATATAGTCTGTTTCCTTTAATAAATTTAGAATACATTATTTGTTCCTCAGGCCTACAGTCCTGTCCTTTAAGGATTTCACTATTTCCGAGGTGAAGTCATATACACGCAGTACTCCTTTATGCCTTATTGATACAAGCCGAGTTGCCTCAAGGACACTTCAAGGACCGTCCCGTGGAGTCAAAGTTTGGATAATAGCATGGAGAGGACGGATGGGAGATGGAAGAATATTAAAGTGGCCAATTCAAGATTTCCATCTCCACAAGACTAGCCAAACAAGGCCCTTACTTCATTAAGGGTATAATTGTAATAATGTTAGTCTTCTATTAGTGAGTTAGTATAAATAGCTAGTCTTTCATTTCATTAGGGGACTTTTGACATTTGGAAGAAAAGATGAGTGATTTTTGAGAGAGTTGTCTCTAGAGAGAGAAACTTGTAGAGAGGCCATGGATGGCTCTTGTTGAACCTTTGATTGTGAGAGGATTGGTTGCTTGGGAATTCAATTCCCTTGAGGTCATCCTAAGAGGTTGGTGCTTGTTTATGCTAATTAATTGAGGTCTTTAGGTTTGATACACCTTTAGGTTGCTTTTAATTCCATGTTCTTGTGTCAATCTATCTATCATTTACTTTCCTTGTCATTTTATTGCTTCCGCGTATCCGTTATTGTATCAATTGGTATCAGAGCTTAGTTTAGATTTGTTCTACCAAATCTAATCTTGGGTTTTGATTCAACAAAAAAAAAAAAAAAAAAAAAAAAAATCCGAAATTAAAAAAAAAAAAAAAAAAAATTCGAATTTTCTTGTTGATTTTGTTGAATCTAGTGTTAGATTAGAGTTTCCTAGTGTTTCTAGAGTCTAAATCTTCCATTTCAAGTCAATTTGGAGTTAGGGTTTGTGTTCCACCATTGTTGAGCTTCAAAGCTTCAAGAACTTGAAAGTGGGTCTTGTTGAAGAAGGTGAAGTTGAAGGTTGAAACCTATTGGGCTTTGTTCTCTACATTAAAGAGAACTTAAATCCGAAATTTGAGCCAATTAGGAGTTGATTTGAGGGTAGTTGAATTTTTGAAGTGTTCTTGTGTTCTTGAAGACCTTCAAATCTTCATAAGGAAGAAGGCTCTCCAAAGGGCCATTTGATCCAAAAGTTGTCAAATATTTCTGATTTTTGCGAAAAAAAAAAAAAAAAAAAAAAAAAAAAAATCGAGTTGACCCACATGCGACACAACATGCGAATCGCATGTTGAACCTGCGAGTCGCAGGTTATGTCGCATCTTGTGACAGAAAGTTGAAATTTGGCTGCCTCATATGCGAGACGCATCTCACCATCGCATGTAGCACATGCGAGTCGCACATGGTGTCGCATCTTGTGACAGAGAGTTGATACCTTGGTTGCATCATCTGCGAACCGCACATCGCCATCGCATGTTTCACATGCGAGTCGCATGTGATGCACAGCTGTCGCATATGGCGCATTTCAGGTTTTTTTTTTATTTCCAACTTTTATTCTCTTTGATTCCATTTCTCAAAAACAAAAAAATTCTTGATCCTTAGTTGATGGTATTGTGTCCCTAATCCTTTGGTAGGGAAAAAAAAAAAAAAAAAAAAAAATATTTCCGTTATTTCAAATTGATACCTTAGATCAATTGGGGGCTCCCGGTCGTGTTTTCAAGTTATCACCTACCCGGGCCCGAAATTGTAGTTATTTTCCCGATTTTTGTATTTCATTTTCTTGTGTCTCTTAACTAGTAGCCATTTAGTAGTTGTTCCTACTTGTGTTTGCTAGTTCTTGTGTCCGCATTTCTTTCGTGCCAATTCTTTCGTGCTTTGCTTCGCTTTTGCTTCGTTGTTAATTTCTTGGCTCAAGTGCGTTTGTTTTTAATTGAGTCGTCCGTTCTTCTTGAGTCTACAAGAATCCATTCCGGTCTCGAGTAGCAATTGTGCACCTTGCAACCAACTGAATCCAATCGAGAATCAACCTCGGCCAATCCATTTGAGTGGTAAAAAGCAAGAGTGCGTGAGTTCATTTGAGTGGTGCTAGCCGAGCACAAACGAGTGTAAACACGAGTGTGGTGAGGTTTCTTTACTACTAACGTGTTTGCTAAGTGTTCTTTACAGGTACTTCTCCATGGAGAGGCGATTCTTGGAGACCAAGGTAAACCTTTGTGGTAGAGAGGGAACCCTTGTGCTTGATGACGATTGTTACACCAATTTCATCACCCCTCGTGCGGTTGAAGAGTTAAGGCTACCTTGTGTGAATAGGCAAAGTCCATATTATGACGAGGGAGGGTATTGGGTTGATAAGAGAGTGATGGTATTCATTTCACTTGGTGAGTACCAAGAGGAGGTTTGGTGTGATGTGCTTCCAATGGATACTTGTCACGTATGTTTAGGTGGCCCTTGGTTTCAAAGGCATGAGATTCCATATGAGCAAGAGTGGCATAAGTATGTTGTGAATGAACGGGGGACACCTCTATTTCCAAACATACTTCATAGAATGAATCCAAGGATAAAAGTGCAAGAGCCCAATGTGAGTTGGCCTACCCTATGTATGAGCGCTAGTGGTGAAGAGTTCTATGAATGGGAACTCATGATGGATGAAATCTTTGCTAGCTACAACTACTCACGACTAAGGAAGATGGACTTAGCCGTTCAAACTTTTGACTCAAAGCTTGTCAAATATTGGGAGTATGTGAAAAGTTGTGGGAGACAAGTGAGGAGTCCCATCAAAACTTGGGAGGACATGAAAAGGATATTGAGAAGCCAATATCCCAAGCCACATGTGAGAAGAAGTGAATCTTTGAGGGGTACCTCTTTTGAGAGAACCCCATGCTTGAAGGCAAGGACGGCGGCCACAACCATTCTTTCTATTGGTCAAAGGAGCTTGCATGAACACCAAGGTAAGATCACTTATCCTTATACTCCTACATCTTAGGGTGATTTAAATGTCAAGTCAAGCATGAAAGTTAGTTTACCTTGCGTTAAGCCTAATGCTTCTTTGCCGTGTTTTGGTAATCCCATTGTTGAAAGTGTCACCACACTAGTTGATCCTATTGATGACCGAATTGATCCTTCTTGTAAGGTCGATTTGTGTCCACCTAGTGTTGGCACTTGTGATTTAAATGATAGTGCATTATCAATTGCTAAGCGTGCTCATACACTAGTTGATCCTTTTGATGACCAAGTTGACTCTTCTTGTAAGATCAAGTTGTGTCCACCTAGTGTTGACACGTGTGACTTGAATGGTAGTACATTGTCATGTGATAATCATGTTGGAAAATCTTGTGAGCTTGACATACTACCAACTAGTGTTGAAATTTGTGTTGATCAACTTGCTTGTAATATTAATTCACTACTTGAGGATCCTTGTGATGTGCTTAATGTTCCTCTAGTGAATGTTGATTTTGATATAGTTGGTCATTTGAAGGAGTGTGACACCCCATCTTTATTTGTTTCAAGTCAAAATGAGTTCTGTGATCTTGTCTCAATGTCATGTGATAAGACTCAAAATTGTGATGGTGGTGTATATCATGTATATAGTCATGTGAATGAAAGTATGTTGAAAGATGACATTTGTCTTTCTGAGAGTGAAATTGCATGCTTTGACTCCTCATTGCTCATGGATTACTCTCTCTTAAAAGATAATGCCTTATTTGATGCTAACATGACTATTGAAAGTGAAATAACTAGTGGAATGTTTTGTAATGTTAAAAGTGTAGCCACTTTTGGGGACTACATGGTGTTTGAAAATCCACTATGGCATGATGGCACCCTTCCCTATGATGGAGATCTTCCTTTGGGAAATGATGATACATTTATGGGGAAGGAGTGTTTGAAAAAGGAAGGTGATTCTTGTTTACAAATTGCTACTTCTTCCTTGTGTGTTCAAACTCCTAGTAGCAAGCTAGATTTTGTTCTTGAACCTAATAGTGAGGCTACATTTGAGGACACCATAGATGAAGTCATTTTAAGTGACACCTTTCTTTACTATTTATTTGCATATGATGACATTCATGTTATTGTTGAGAGTTTATTTGATGTTGGGCGGGGCCCTATTGAGGTGCTTAGTTGCCTTGCCCGTGATATGTGGGTATCTTTTCCTTTTGACCCCGGTGAAATCTTCACTTTGTGTGAATGGTATCTTTCTGCAATTGAGGATTATTTGTGTTTTATGCCAACTTGGTTTCTTGAAATCATTGGTTCTCTGAGAATATCCTCATTTCTTGATCTTTGGGATAGCCAAGTTCTTAGTACTCTACTTAAGAGCTTATTTTGCTTGAAAATGGTTGATACTTGGCTATATCAAAAATTTGTGCTTACTTGGCATGGTGGTAGGTTGGTCCACCTTAACACTAACCCTCATCCTTTGAATACCTTTCTTTATTACTTGTTTGCATATGATGACATTCTTGATCATATAGGGAGTGTATCTTATGTGGGAGAAGGCTCTTATGATCTGGCCAATGGTGTTCTTGACCACACTAGATGGATGTTCGTTCCCTTTGATCCGGGCGACACCTTGTGTGATTTGAGCGCACTATCTTGGGGGAGTGAGAGTGTTCTTGTTTGGACATTATGCTACATGTCAAATAGAACCAATGTCGAGTTGCATACTTCGTCTTCTGAATCCATTGGTTTTATTACTCTATCCTTATGTCATGAACTTTGGAGGAATCAACTTCTTGATACCTCATGTGTGCAAATATTAGTCATGATTGTCATAGATGTGTGGTTGTACCACAAGTTTGTTTCATTTCTTGATCTTTGGGATAGCCAAGTTCTTAGTACTCTACTTAAGAGCTTATTTTGTTTGAAAAAGGTTGATACTTGGCTATATCACAAATTTGTGCTTACTTGGCATGGTGGTAGGTTAGTCCACCCTAACACTAACCCTCATCCTTTGAGGACTTGGTTTTTGTTTGTCTCCTTATGGTTTTGCAAGGTACAGATTCGAGGACGAATCCTTTTCAAGAAGGGGAGAATGATACAAGCCGAGTTGCCTCAAGGACACTTCAAGGACCGTCCCGTGGAGTCAAAGTTTGGATAATAGCATGGAGAGGACGGATGGGAGATGGAAGAATATTAAAGTGGCCAATTCAAGATTTCCATCTCCACAAGACTAGCCAAACAAGGCCCTTACTTCATTAAGGGTATAATTGTAATAATGTTAGTCTTCTATTAGTTAGTTAGTATAAATAGCTAGTCTTTCATTTCATTAGGGGACTTTTGACATTTGGAAGAAAAGATGAGTGATTTTTGAGAGAGTTGTCTCTAGAGAGAGAAACTTGTAGAGAGGCCATGGATGGCTCTTGTTGAACCTTTGATTGTGAGAGGATTGGTTGCTTGGGAATTCAATTCCCTTGAGGTCATCCTAAGAGGTTGGTGCTTGTTTATGCTAATTAATTGAGGTCTTTAGGTTTGATACACCTTTAGGTTGCTTTTAATTCCATGTTCTTGTGTCAATCTATCTATCATTTACTTTCCTTGTCATTTTATTGCTTCCGCGTATCCGTTATTGTATCACTTATGCTCTTTTAACCTTGTTGTGTACCCAACACTGACTTCTAACTTACTCAAAATCATATCAAGTTCGTCGTAATAATGGTCTTATCTTATCACCTTGTCGTCGTACTACACCTTTAAATTCGTAGCTATATATTTCCTTTTTTTTTTATGCTCGTACTCAATTAATTACGTCTATCTTGGGTGCTTCCTTTAGTATTCCCTTACCATTCCTCCAGTATATGTCCATCTTTTATTCTGTGCACGAGTAATCTCATGCTACCTCTGTATCCTTCGGAAAACACTACTTCTGTATAATCCCTTTCTCATTTTCAAAACGTATTCTGTTCGTTCCTATTTGTTCTTATCATCTAAGTCCTTTTCTAGCACTCGTTCTACCCTGTTGCTCATCTTCCTATAGTTTGGTATTTCACAGTTCCATCACTTATATTACTCGTGTTCTCGACTATACATGTCGTAACCTATTACTGCACTGTTATCTCACTTTCTTCTTATTTCCTCCTTTCAATTAACTCCTTCTTCTCTTGTGCTCGCTATCAATTCCGTTATCGCATAATCTTTATTCTGAACTTTCCCTATAGAAGAACTTTATAAGTCTTTCTTATTCGTTCTATAGCTCGCCTATATACTTTAGTCACATAGATCACGTCATATCTTTTAGTCACTTCCTCACTAGGCTTTACTCATTTTCATAACAATCCTTATTACATTCACATAATATCCTGTTCGTAATCAATCCTATATTGTAACACTTCTTAACCTTATTCACGATTCTTACTGTAGTTTAATCACACTCTGCGAGGTCGGCATACTTAACCTTTTACCCTTTCTGGTCAATCTTATCCTTAATACGTCACAAGCTGTCTTATCAATACATTCATATTCGTCACAATTCTTCTTCCTCCGAACTCTTGCCTCAATCATACTGTTACTTCTTCTAACTATAAACTCATCGTAATTTACCCCTGCTTGACAATTTAGTCGATGCCTCAATAAAACACTTTATTAAAATTTACCAGCCCTTTCTAAATCATCTCTTATTATCACAAGCCCTTCCAAATTGTCCTAGTATTTCCTTTTTACCATATTGATATCGACCTCATAATTGCTATTACTATCAATTCAACGGTTAACTTATTTCTCGAAGTCAGCCGTACTCGCAACTTAGTCAAATCTTATCATTACTGTTGACATGACCTTTCAAGACTTTTTACGAACCTATATCTCAATCTCCTTTTTATTCCTAGGAAAATTTTGGCAGAGTTTCCTCTGTATTTCTCACTATCCCAAAACCTGCACGCAGGAAATACCAACAATGCCTCACAGGGCCAACATATATACATATATATTATATCGTATCATAGCCGCACAAGGCTCCCCATATCAATAACAGTATGAAAGTGATGAACTTACCTCGTATGTCCAACTCAAACTATACCTGTTATACCTTCTTATTTACTTTCCCTTTCAATCTTTAACTGCAGGTTTCAATCATACCTGCAACAGTCAAACCGTATCTGACATATACCCTGCTTACCTATCTTTTTATTGATGACTTCAGCTTCTTCTGTTCGCATTTTATAACTGAACTTATCATCAATATATATACATTTAATCCATTTTCTTACTATATTTACAATTACTAACCTTGATGATGACCAGTCGCCATTCTGCATATACAATTTCTGATAACATAACCTTAATGAAATATTGGCCTCTGTAACTCCCAGTAACATTATTTACCTTCTTTTATCGACACCACTCTCCTGCTGAAACAAAAGGTCAGTATGTAAGGGATATCATTTCCTATCTCTTGGCTCTTGTGCACCACATCTATAAACAGGAAGCTACAGGACATTTAGGATCAGATAAACAAGACTCTACTAGAAACGGTCTGTAGACACTCCGAGGATGAACTGCTCTGATACCACTTCTGTCACGACCCAACCCCATGGGCCTTGACTAGTGCCCGAACTGGACACTCGTATATGAACCTGTCAAATATAGTCAAACTGAACCTAAGGACAATATGAAAACTTATATAAACAAACGAAGGATTCACAACGCCATATATCATAAACCTGTCTCCCCTGGAGTCACGACTAATCACAGCATAACAATAACACAATATGCAAGCCGACAAGGCTGCCACTATACACGGGGATATCCAAAGCAAACCATCTAGACACAGCTGACCAAAACCTATATACAACCCACACATGTCTACAGACCTCTAAGAGTATAAAAGTGAGCATCGCGGAAGGAAAGAGGGGTCCGACACAGTTTTTGCGGTCCAGACCAATAATGGAGTCACGACCCAGCTAGGGCCGCGACGGGTACCCGGAGCTAGTTACCGAGCACCGCTCACCCTACTACTTATCTTGCCCATCTAATATTCTTTTATCAATTTACATACCAGTTGTAGGAAAATCATAATTAAACAAACATAATTACTTTATATACAATTGCCTTTCGGCCATCAAAATAATATACACGCATATGAAAACGTCTTGTGAGACCATCTAACCCACACTGCGTATCTACGAGCCTCTACTAACATACTGTATATACATGGACGGAACAAGACTCTGTCGTGCCCAAAATATGCATATATACTAAAAGGATAATCCTAAGCACCTCCGGACGATGGAGTGCTTTCAACCAGCTGACTGCTACTGAGGATCTGGGCTAAGCTCTCCTCTCTGTCTACCTGTGGGCATGAACACAGCGTCCGGAGAAAGGACGTCAGTACGAATGTTGAACTGAATATGAGAAGCATAAACAATGAAAGAAAACATCAACAATATAGTGATAACATCAACATGAAATATCTGGATCTGTCTGATAATCATAAAGGAAATCATGCGTGCCATCTTACTCATACTCATCCTCATAACATATATGCATCATATGCAAGCTGCCCGCCCATGTCGGAACGGTGTGATAATCAATAATATTAGCCCGCGTCCAGGCCTCCCGCGTCCGGGGTACCATCTCATGCCGCCCACTAGTGGTGTCTGCCCATGCCAAAGGGTCATGGTGTATCCGTATAGCTGCCCGCCTTGGCGGTGACTGCCCGGCCAACTAGGCACGGTGTGAAATGCTCATGTCATGCTTATCATAAAATGCTCATAATAATAATATACTCATCATAAAATACTTATCTCATTGTAATACATGCATAAGGCTCAAGATCAACTTTACTCTATCGGGGTGACGTAAGGTCGTGATCCCCCGATTCCATTATGGAACAACTATTGATACTCTGCCTCACCTTGAAGAGTGTACATAAGGTGAGTGTAAGCGATAATTAACATCATCATTATACTAGCATCGTCATATCGTATTCCTCATCTTATATAGACATTAAGGAGTTAGACTCTTAGCCTTTCGGACTATAGGAACTCATGAAGAGAATAGGAATTTCGTGCTACAAGATTCATGCCATCAGAAAGAAGGGACTAGCCTCACATACCTTGGTCGCTTAGTTAGGCTATCGCTCGCTTGCTCTTGTTCAATGTCACGTCGTTACCGTCATAAGAAAATTCGGGTCTATATTAGTAAACTACCCGCAAGAACGCGTCGTCAAGTCTAGGAAGAATTGGGCAGCACTTCTCTTGTTTAAACTATTTTTCCCATGTTTTATATTAACTCCCAACTTTCATAGCATTACTCACAATATCGAAATCAACAATCGTCGTTTACGTACATTTAGCAAAATCCACTATTTTCTTCCAATTTTCCCTTATTTAATGATTTTAGCTCATCCTTGCATTTAATGCTTGTTTCATGATATAAACATCATTTATAACATATTTGTACTCACAACACTCCAATATTCGTAGTTCAATTCACCTATCATTCATTCGTGTCACTATTCATTCAATAATGACCTATTTCTATGTTCTTCTACATCTCAAGTGTCTAAGCTTTCCAATACTTCAAACAACATGGAATAATCATGAAACTTACCTTGGATAGTGGTTGAACAATCCTTAAGTTGAATTGCTTCACTTAAACCCTAGTTTCACCTTCTTGGGAATTACTTGACTTAGATGATCCCTTGATGTGTTTTTGCACTTGATTTCATAGGTTTAGTGTTGTTGTCCTTGATGTTCCTTGGATTCTTTTGAATTTCTATGGATGAAGTATGTTGAGAGTTCTGGAGCTTTTCTTGAAGTGTATGGATGAATAATGAAATAAAGTGAGCTTTGGTCCCTTTTTAATAATCCCAAAATCTGATCTTTAATGAATTCTCGTCGGGTGAACAGTGGTCGTAAACTGCAGTTTACGGACCGTATTGTGGTTTACGGTCCGTCTTCCATGATCGTGTTTAAGCAATTCAAAAACAGAAGGTTTGGCTGAGTGTCATGGCACTTTACGACTGGGGTTTACGGTCCGTAAACCAGTTTACGGGCCGTCCTCCAAGTCATTTTTAATCATCTTCACCATTTACAGAAAGTCTTGGCTGAGGGACCTGGTGGTTTACGACCTGGTTTACGGTCCGTAAACCAGTTTACGACCTGGTTTACGGTCCGTAAACCAGTTTACGGGCCGTATTCTGGGTCGTTTTTAACCATTTCAACACTTAACAGAAACTTGAGATTTTTGACGCAATGAAAGACGATTGCACTATACGGTCCGTAAATCACTTTACGGGCCGTATAGTGCCATATACGACCACTGGGTGAAATTTGTTTTGCAACTTTATTATTTCCAAAAATACAAAATTAGCCATTCCCGACTTAGTAAAACACCATACACTCAAGTCCTTCATTGTTCTACTTATCACACAAGTACGGAAAAATTTCTGAGGTGTAACAAATGGTATATACGTATGAATAAATGTAATGCACTATTTTACGGCTGGAGGAGCATGGTATAGTCGGGCATTCTATAAAGAGCCTAACGAATTCCGATGTCACCATTGATTCATTAATCTAGGGGACTGTTAGGCATGCAGGAAGGAAGTGGTTTGAGTTGTGTCCAATATGTATGGATGACTTGATACAAGAATCCAGTTAGCTAAAGAGAAATAAGTTAAACCAGGTGATAAAAGTAACTCCAACATTATATGGACTAGAGGAGTTGAAGGATCGCTAGGGTCGGCCAATTGACTACCAAAGACGGTCAATACTCGAACGTTACTGGTATATGAGGACATTCTTAGACAAATTAGAATAGAAATGAACTAAATGCATGTATATTATGAGACAGACATGGGAAAGGAGGCATGACAAGATAATGAAGGTTTAGAAATCAAAGGAAATAAGTTTTGTCAATGCAATACGTTGTGTTTTGGGATATGATTCGAATCGCTCGTACTAGAGAAATTTTTTTGTTACAATTAAATATGCAGCAGACGTACCCCAAAAAGGTAACGGAGGAATATTTTTAGGAATTTCAATGATCGTTAAAAGAAAGAAAAACAGTATGCCTATGGATAGCATGACAACCGTAGTACCTGAGACTAGAAAATATCTCCTGCGTCGTGAAATCATAAGTCACCATTTATATTAAATCGTGAGAGTACATGTCATAGGACCATATAAATAATCGTCCTGATGAAATGGCTAGTAAAATGGTGTGGGGACGACGATAAATATTTGAAGAAGAATGGAAGCTCGCTAAATCTCAATTAGCCGCTAGTATAGGAGAGCCAAGGACTTAAAGAGGGAAGAACACTCATATTGAAAGGAAGTTATGATTAAGTAAGATTTTATTTTAGTCTCCTGCTTATGAGTTATGTTGTAATGATGTTAATATTTGAGGAGAGGAAATTGGGGGAAGGATTCAACCATGGATTTGAAGATATGTTGAATAGTAAATTAGTTGGAGATATGATCATTAGGATGTTGTAAGTATAATCTTGTGATAGGGGATAACAACGATGATAAGAAAATATTGTATACAAGTGTATAAGGAATGGTGCTGAGGATTGTTGTATGGGTCGAATGGAGTCCCATTTGAATATAGATCTCTTGGCTATGTATTTTTGACGCATTGGATTAGTAATCTGAGGTAAAGTAGTTAATGAGAATAATAAGCCATTGGCAAGGAAATGCTATTGCAAGCCATCTGGGCGCTACCATAGGTGGAACTATGATGACATTGTAAGGAATTAAGGAGTTTGACAAAAGCATTAAAAAGGAGATGGAATGATATGTATATAAAATCGATTAATACTAAGAGCATAATCTAAAGTAGCACTAGAGAAGCAAGCAAGGAAAAGTACCACAGCTAAATAAGAAAGTTGCCCACTAGTAGAGAAATAGAGGGCTGCGAAATAGACTAAGTCAACAGAGGATGAAGTCGTGGAAGTAGATGAAGACAAGATCGCAGGAAAAGGATTCAAGGATATAACTAAAGGAGATGGACATTTAAGGAATTAAGAGATCCGCTTGATTGGTAAATCGAAATGACAGATAATTGCGTCAAATTATGGGAAAGACTTATTAAGTGATAATCGTGCAAAGGTTAAAAGTAGAAGGAGAAACCCAAAGGAAATGATCAAAGGATATTGCGTTTGATTAGATCAATCGGGTGACAATGAAACCTCGTGGAACAAGCAACATGATGGCTCTTATTGGAAAAAGGAACAAATGGAGGTTACAGACACGAGAAAGAATGAAAAGATCCGAATTCGCTGCATGACTAAGAATCTTGGTTATTTTTCGACAAACTTCTAAATTCACCCCTAATTTATTAGCCGAACTAAGGATCAGAAACTTTAAGAGTAAATTGAAGGAAATGAATCATTAAAGAAGAGATTTGAGATGTTTTTGATATAAGTACAAGAATTACCGTTAGTTAGCCAAGTGCCAGAAGTCCAATTGAAGGAAAGAGAAATTAAGCGAGACATTTTGGTGTTAAACTAGTTGAAAGATAAAGTACTGCAAAGATTAATTCGATTGCTATAGAAAGCAAAGGATGGTAACATGTGACTAGTCTTGATGTTATCTTTAAGGGAGGAATAATAAGAATAAGTAAACTCCAAGAAGGCAAAAGCCTGGGACATCTGTAAAACGTAAGAAAGGTACGTGGAGGTCAAAGAGAACAAAAATTTCTGAATAATAAGAAGATGGGATAAAAATTGGATACAAGTATATGGTAAGTGTTGGATAAAAGAGCATATAAGGATGTAAACTACGGAGGCTGAAGAGACAATGAGAACGATAAAGCATAAAGAGTTAGTAAACAGATAGACAATAAGAAAACGGATGACCTTGAGTATGGGCATAAATTTCGGCTACAAAAGAAGAAGGTTCAACTGCGGAATTCGGATAAGTTCAGTTTTAAATGAGCAAGTAAGTAAAGTGAATACCGACAAATACAGGTGAGAACATTGACATCTACCACAGAGCAAACTCTACCTCAACATTCATGGACGAATATTTTTGAAGGGGGGCCCTGCACTTTCGGAGCATGATCATGCCACGTACTTCACCACAGTAATGGAGTATCGAAGACGTCCCATGAAGTTTTGGAAGGTACAAGCCATGGAAAGTTTAATATGAAACTTTTGGTCCAAATGGAGGGACGAATACCTCTTAGCATATGAAGTGTTTTGGAGTGAAACAAAAGCCTAAAATGAATTTCGTCGAGTCTAGTTTCCAACGCCATAAATCACTTGTCGATACGACATCGGAGTAGATAATTATGGACGTTACAAATTCAGCTGACAGAGCAGAAGCAGCGCTGCAACAGTGCCACCGACTTTACCCACTTATAAAAGGGTTAAAATCCCTCTTTTTGGTCATAAAAACCTCTCAAATACTCCAGAAAAATCAGCAAGCGTAAGACCAAATATACATCACAAAAGTGAGAATTTTGAGTAAATTCAAGTGACGGCGTATTAATCGAGGTCCAAGTAACGTGCGATTGTGATTATAGTATTATCTTGCAGCGAAATTGGCTTGGATTCAAAGTAAATATTGAACATATTGCTGCTCTAGAAAGAATAAGGTATGAATCTCTCCTTATTAATATTAATTTCAGTTTATTTACGGAGATAAAATTATTACATAGCCGTATAATAAGTTGGATAGTTGAGAAACTTGGAAAACATCGTGTGAGATGTTTTATGGAGCCTATTGGTGTTGATAATGTTGTTGTGATGTTGGTATTGTTGTTGTTGTTGTTTATTATTGGGTTGTGATTTCGGGCTAAGCATATAAACAGGGGAGATGCTGCCCGAATTTTGGCAGATTCTAAATGGATTTTAATTAAGGGCTTAAGACGAGCATATGACGATGATCGTAATAGTAGTATGAATGGTAGTATATGTAGATTACGAGGCTACGAATAATATTAAGTGAATTCCATGACAGGAAGTAAGTTGGAAGTCTAGAAATTATATTCCAGGTATGTTAAGGCTAGTCCCTTTCTTTCTAAAGGCATGATCCTTTTGTTATAAACATTTGTGTCATACCCATAATATCATTGGTTTCACAAATGCTAGAAGTCCACGAATTTCATGATCCTTATGATGTTATTGAGCTTCTAAAGGCATGATTCTTTTCCTACCAAACCATGCATGAATTCCATAAAAATTTTCATTTCGAAGAATGTTCTATTCATGACTCTTAAAGTTTTTATGATGGTAAAGATGAATAATTTTTTTTATGATAACCATGATGATGATTATGAGGGATTCATTTATCCAAGCTCCAAGGCATACGGATTTCATGTTATTATGAGATGAATTTTATTCATAGAGATTTCCATGTACATGAGCTTTATATTATTATTAGGTGATTGAGTTTACTTTGAAATTTCTTAATTTCCTTCATTGTTGGTAATCTCATCTTTTGACCCATGTTCCTTCAAGGTGGGATAAACGATGATGATTGATCCATAATATAATCGGAGGCTACCGACCTTACGTCACTCCGATATAGTTGTGGCTTTTGATTGGGATCTTATGCATGCTTTATATATATGTATGTATTTTTCTCACACCGCGCCGCCCTATAGTCGGTCGGGCATGGCACGTAGATGTGCACACCACTGCAGTGGGCATGTTATGATACTGCCCCGGACGCGGGCTAATGATGATAACACCGAGCCTTAATGGCCGGGCATGATAATATATATATGACACCGAGCCTTGATGGTCGGGCATGGTACTATGTATATGTATAAAGATATTTTTTTTAAAGCCAAAGCATGCATGGCATCCGCCTTATGAGGCATCCAGATGTACAGGTTATCCCTTTTATTCCATATTACCTTTCATGTCTATATTATGTTGTTATTCATGCCTTACATACTCAGTACATTATTCGTACTGACGTCCCTTCTTGTGGACGCTGCGCTCATGCCGGCAGGTAGGCAGGGAGACGGATCAGACTCGTAGGTCTTCTATCAGCGGATTCTCAGGAGTACTCCACTTTCTTCGGAGCTGCAGTCTATTTGGTATTGTCCTTATGATCATTTGTATTCCATGTAGAGGCTCATAGACGTGTATGTACAGTTAGATGTTTTGTATCTCCACCGGTTCATGTTGTGGTATAATATATTGGTGGCCTTGTCGGCCTTTTTTTGAGCTCTTGATACTTTACTGTTAGCCTTGCCGGCTTCATGATACGCTGTGTTGTGGAGACCTTGTCGGTCCGTATATATACATATGTGTTGAATGATCGGATATTCCTATGTTGGGCCTTTTCTGCGTGCAGGTGTTCTTTGGGTTATGGTTTATAATGTTCAAAGTAACGGATAAGTCAGGTGGTTCCCGGCCTACGGGTCGGAGCCCGTCATACTCCTGGTAGGGGTATGACATAATCAAGGATACTAATGCATCTGTGCCTTATGAGATCAGAGTCATGCATATATATAATATACCGTACCTGACCCTCTAGTGAGGGACTCGGTGAAATCAT
The DNA here is from genome assembly GCF_019175385.1 of Lycium barbarum. Lineage (NCBI taxonomy): Eukaryota > Viridiplantae > Streptophyta > Magnoliopsida > Solanales > Solanaceae > Lycium > Lycium barbarum. The sequence goes on from NC_083345.1 coordinate 66,638,572, forward strand.
CATATATATACCGTACCCGGCCCTCTAGTGAGGGAGTCAGTGAAATCATCATATATATATATATATATATATACCGTACCTGGCCCTCTAGTGAGGGACTCGGTGAAATAATCATATATATACCGTACCCGGCCCTCTAGTGAGGGACTCGGTGAGATAATTGTCATGACCCAACCCCATGGGCCATGACTAGTGCCCGAACTGGACACTCGTATACGACCTGTTAAATATAGTCAAACTGAAACTAAGGACAATATGTAAACTTATTAAAACAAACGAAGGATTCAATATGCCATATATCATAAACCTGTCTCCCCTGGAGTCACGGCTAACCACAGCATAACAATAACATAATATGCAAGCCGAAAAGGCTGCCACTATACACAGGGATATCCAAAGCAAACCATATAGACACATCTGACCAAAACTTATATACAACCCACACATGTCTACAGACCTCTAGGAGTATAAAAGTGAAACATGACGGGACAGGGCCCCGCCGTACCCTTGGAGATATACATAAGTCTATATCAAAAGACCTATACCAAAATAGTCTAGGCTTCGGAACAATGGATCGCTCCAAACAGCTAAGCAGAAGTCCTAAGCTGGAGGATCACCAAATCGAGTATTTGTACCTGCGGGCATGAAACGCAGCCCCCCGAAGAAAGGGGGTCAGTACAAGATATGTACTGAGTATATAAAGCATGAAATACAATAAAGAGAATCATAACTAAATAGAAGGTTACAGAAGGCAAGTATGATAATCAAAGATACAATGCACCTGTGCCTTACGAGATACGAATCATGCATGTCTATACCATATACCATATCCGGCCCATTATGAGACTCGGTGAATAAAGTCATCATATACCATACTAGGCGCCATAATCACATCATATATATATATATATATATATATATATATATATATATATATATATACCGTACTCGGCCCTCTAGTGAGGGACTCGGTGAACAATGCAGTGAAACGGTTATAGCCCGTATTTTGTACGTTCGGATAATTCGAGATAATTGCAAGCAGTTAAGGGAAAGACCATTTTCCAAAGCTATTTTAATTTACAAGTTGTCATGAATATTATTTATGAATGTTACTAGTAGGAAAATAATGAGAAAGGTTAAGGGTAAAAAGGGGAATTCGCAAAATGGGTCATGGAAATAATGTGGAAGGCTAGGGGAAAATGGTAATATTGAGGAAATTTGAGGGGCAAAATAGGAATTCCATACAAGTTTCATGAAAGTTCCAAAAGGGCCATATTGGTCATGTGAAAAAAAAAAAAGAATGAAAAATGATGACAAAATAAGTCATCTTTGCTATATTTTAAGAAATTTCTAGAGAGAGGGCATGTGCCCCTCACATGCTTGTAGTAACAATATATATATATAGGAGAGCTTACATGGTAAGACATATGGTTCATCATTCAAGAAACAAGAGAGAAAGAAAGAAAGAAAGAAAGAAAAAGAGGAGAGGGGCTATTCGGCCAAGCCATGGCCGAATTTGGCCATGGAAATTAATTAAGGAAAAATTATTTTGTTCTAGATTTCCTATCAATTAAGAGGTCCTCTACGACATGGAGTAGTTGTTGGAATAAGAAAATCATCCGTTGTGGCAAAATATCAACCCTAGCCGAGTGAAGAAAATGAATGAAGAAGGTAAGGTCCAATCTTCATTTTCATATGTTATGAATGTTTTGTACATATTGTGATGTGTGGAAATGAAGGAAAATCATGAATTTGGTGAATAGGGGTCTTGGCCGTGTGCATGCTATGTGTGTAGCAAGAGTGGATTAATTTTACGTAGTATGTTGGTTGTTGTTGTAATGTATAGAAATAGATGGAAAATTCATGAAAATATACAAGTAGTTGTTGTGGTCGTGTGAGTATGTATATGGCAATGTGGCCGTGTGGTGTTGTATATTGGAGAAGGGATGAATTAATTTTATTTAGTGTATTAGTTGTGTTGTTGTGGACTTTATAATGCAAATGGAAGTTTAATGATTCAAAGTTGAGGTTATAGTAGTTTATGGCTTGTTGTCGAAACTAATGTGAACCTAATATAGTTCTTGAATTTATGAAAATGATGTTGTTAACGTGTGAGTTGTTGACGTGGCTTGTGAAAGTGAAAGAAGAAAATGTGTTGCTAATGTTCTTATTGAAGTTGGAAAGGTTCGGGTGGCATTATATATTGATTGGGTCATTTTGAATATTGTAGTGTTGCTAGAATAATTGTTGGTATTATTGTTGATAATGTGGCCGAGTTCCATTCTCGGATTTGTTATTGTGAAATTGACCGAGTTAGATTCTCGGGGATGGTGTGTTTACAAGGGAAATGCTGCCGAAATTTCGGCAGAAAATAAATGAATTCATTTGAAAGAATAAGACAAGTATACGTTGATGAATCTAATGATTATGTTAATGCTCTTGAATGTAGACTAGCAAGGTTGGACAAATAAGCGTAGCTAGTTGGTCGTGGGACAGGTATGTAAGGCTTACCCTTTCTTTCTTTGGCATGTCTTAGAGCTCAATAAGGTAGGATATGCATCTTGGGGGATTACTCTGTTCTGAAATTCTGAGTTTGTCTATGATTCGCATTCCCCTTTTTATATGTCTCTATGAATTCTGAAGCTCTATTTAATATGAATCCGAGTCTGCCTATGATTCTGATCCACTTCTGATATAAGTATGTCTGATATGATCAAGCTCGTTATACGATTGAGTAATGAGATTAGTATAAAGAGTTTTGTTTCTGAAAGAATTTTGTAAGTTTTAATGTCCCTAACTTCCGTACAAGATCTTGGATTTGCTTTAAAATGTTCGTAAAAGTTCGTGGTAAAAATGTTCATAACCATCACGTACATATGGTTCAAAAAGTTCTGTGTTATCTGATCCATAACGATATTCAAAAGATTTTGACATGATTATGGTTTGATTTTCCAAAAATGTCTTCTGAGATGCTTATAGATTGTTCTCTACTTCAAAGGCTCATAACTTTCTCATACTAAACCGAATTGATCCGAAACTTGTTTTTGAGCCTTCAGATGTCGGTAAGTGTACGTATCTATCGAGTCTGGATTTGTATGTATATGGTTTCTCACTACTCTGCTCGTGGATGCCTCAATATGTCCTTCACTGAGCCCGGGCCAGGATATGTTATCGTGTGTATTCCTCTGCATTGTTCACCGAGTCCCTCGTTAGAGGGCTGGGTACGGTATATGTATATGATGATATGATTATGGCACTGAGTCCCTAAATGGGCCGGGTACGATATGACTTTACCAAGTCCCTTAATGGGTTGGGTACGATATGACTTCACCGAGTCCCTCACTAAAGGGCCGGGTACGGTATGTGTATGGTATATGTATATGCATGCATGATGATATGACAGCGGGATGACATGATTTTATCACCGAGTCCCTTAATGGGTCGGGTACGGTATGTGTATGATATACGATATTCGCACGCTTATTGTATGATTCTGTCCACCGCGTCCCTTACGAAAGGGCCAGGATCTGTTATAAGCATATATATGACATATGATTCAGTCATGTATGATCTGTGTCTGGAAAGCAAATATTCTGACAGCCTGGATCCGTCCTCTTTCTGACCTATGACATTTGTATATACGATCTGTGACTGGAATAAGCACTTTAGTAATCTTAATAATGTACTCACTTTTGTAATGTTGTTTCGGTTATGATTCTGTTTTCTACATATCATGCCTTACATACTCGGTACATATTCCGTACTGACCCCTATTCTTCGGGGGCTGCGTTTCATGCCACGCAGGTACACCCAGATGAGTAGAAGATTGTCAGAATATGTTCAGCAGGATTGGCGAGCTCCATTTGTTCCTGGAGTGTTGCCGAGTCAGAGTTTGTATGATATGCTTTTTGGATTGATGTTAGAGACTTTGCAGACAGTGTCGTGGGTATTGGTTGTCAGTTTGTAAGCGGCTCCATCAGCCGATATGTCATTCTGTGTTATGAAATAAATTTTATATATAATTACAGATTCTGTTTAAATTTTGAGAACGATAAAAGAAAGATTTTGAAAGCTTAATATGTATTTTACTTTTATCTGTTTTTTAGAAGTCCGAAGAAATTTTGTATGTAATAAGAATCTGTGGGTTTGCTCGGCTCCGGATATGGGGTCGGGTGCCTATCACACCCTAGGGATATTAGGGTGTGACAGAAACTGTGCACGAAAACATACCCGGCCCGGGACTCGGTGAAAGATATATTAACGACATGTACAAGCAGAGTAGTGAGCAACCATATGCAAACTAAGTCATTTCCGAGACTCAATAGAATAATCAAAATGAACTATCATTTGAAAATCAAAGACAATGGTCATGTCCAGTACCCTTCGAGTGTCACTATGAATTATATCAAATAGAACTTCAGGAATCATAGACACGTACGTATCAAGACATAATGAAGTAGGTTATGGGAATCAAGAACATTAGCCATCCTAGTGTCCCTGAGAATAGGAGTTTCTTTGATGGCATATGCTCGTCGTCTATTAGTTTCATAAAGATCATGCCAAAAAGAAAGAAGGGTTAGCTTTACATACCTTTGGCGCTTAATCCGTGACTTGATATGTATACGCTGTCCAAAATATCTCAACCTATATTAAGACGTCAAGACTATGGTTAAGTTACGGAAAGGCGTATAACGTACTTCAACGTTAGTAGATTATTTCTAGACAATTGGGCAGCACCTCCCCTATATCGCTCACTCTCCTCACATCTAAGTCAACTATACAACAACTAAAATAACATGAACAATGACACATCTAAGTTATCACATCAAGGACTAGTCAAAACAAGATCCAAGGACACCCCGAAACAGTCCGCATAACATTCCAAATCAGTCCACACATTACAACATTCAATAATAGTCAACATAACGACTACAACATATTCAAGTTACTCTTAATAATCTATAACCACAACACTTCATCGAAACGACCTTATAATAGTTCAACAATTACAACCACCCAAACTTAATCTTTCGGACTACTAGAGGTATGTTTTAAACTTATCTTTTCTTTCGAATCAAGCAACACAATAATCAGTGACTATTATTTATGTACAAACAAATCCCATCAATAACTTAACAACAACATGCCCCAAACTGCCAATCAATTATAACAATACAATACATAATTTTAACTACACTTAGTCCTCCAATTCCACAAGAACAACCCATGAAATCAATACATATTCTAGCATGATTTAAGCTTTCCTTTCACAAATTCCACTTCCACCAAGTTGTACAAAGACCAAACCATCTCTAAACATGTAGGAGGGAATAAACCTTACCTTAGCAAGCTTGGCCTCTTAACGTTACTGGAAATTATGACTTAAAATTACAAGTGTTGTTGCTGCTCCAAGGATTAAATTCACGTTGCTGGTCACTAAAGCAAGGTGTTGAACCCTTAAATGTCTAGAACACCTTGGGAATTCATTATCTTCTTGCTATTAAAATGTAGAGCTCGGCTGAGAGCTTGGTAGCCATGGTTGTTCATAATTCTTTGTTATATCCCGTATTTTGCACATTCGGATATTTTAAGGTAATTGCGACAAGTTAAGGACAAGGCTATATTTTGATCTTGTTTAATACATAATTGTTTATGAAAAATTTTGATGTGGAAATATTAAGAATGGCTAGGGGTAAAAAGGGAAATTCGCAAGATGACTCATAGAAATATAGAGGAAGGCTAAGGGAAAATTTGGAATTTGGAAAATAAATTTTCATGAATTGCAAAACAAAAAAAAAGGCGAGTGGGCTTGAATAAAAGGGGGCAAGTGGCCGGCCAAATGAAGTTGGCCAAGGCCCACATGGGAGCCCAACATTAATACATAAAAGATGATAATTAGAGTACATTTCTCATCTTCTCCATTTAGAATTTTCAAGAAACTTGAAGAAGACAAACACAAGGGGCCATTCGGCCATAGTGGAAAAAAATTGAAGCCTTCAATTTTGATCCAAAAAAATATTTTCTTCTAGTATTGCCACTAATTTGAAGGTCCTCTTTAACGTGGTATAATTGTTGGAGCAAGTAGACCCCTCTTTGGTGCAAGTTCATAATCATAGCAAAGTGAGAAGTTAAGGGAAAAAGGTAAGAATTAATCTTCTTTTATATGTTATGGATGGTTGTGTATGTTGTAGTATGTAGAAATGGGTGAAATTCATGAAAATATGGATGTATGTTGTGGCCGTATATATGTGTGTTGTGTAGGAATAATGACTCAATTATTTTATCTAGTGTTTTGGGTTGTTGTTGTTGTGGATTCTATGTTGATAATGAAAGTTTGATGATTCTAGTTGAAGTTGTAAGTGTTGGAGAGTGGTATTAGAAGCTAATGTGATGTTAAAAACCATTTCTTGTGTTTATGGAAAATAATGTTGTTAGTGTGTAAATTGTTGGTGTAGTTCATGAACTTGAAAGAAGGAAATGTGTTGTTGTTATTCTTGTTGCATTTGGAAGGTTTCGGGTGGAATGGAGTATTAGTTAGATTGTTTGAATATTATGCGGATTGCTTGAAGTGTTCTTGAATATTGTTTAAATGGTTTCGGATTAGTACTTGAATATGTGGGCAATTATGAATTGAACATAAATGAAACGCTGTCGAAGTTTGTAGAAAGAAGTTGCTAATGTTAGTATGCGTTTTGAATTGATTGTGGATATTGTTAGAATAACCGTTGGTATTGTTGTTGATAATTTGGCCGAGTTAAATTTTCGGATTTGTTGTTGATGATTTGGCCGAGTTGGATTCTCGGGGATAGTTGTATTTACAGGGGAGATGCTGCCGAAATATCTGCAAGTAAAGTGTTGGTTGAAGATTGAATTTCTAAGTATCTATAGCTAATGTTTGGTATACACTAATATTGTTGTAGATCTTGCAAAGCCAAAGGCTTAAGTTCGGATTAGCGTAGGAAGCGGGCAAGGTATGTAAGGCTTACCCTTTCTTTCTTTTGGCATGATCCTTATGAAACGAGCAGATGACGTATATGTATGATTTCAAAGAGATTCCTATTCTTAGAGCCACTAGGATGGCTAATATTCTTGACTTCCATAAGCTATTTCATATGGTTTTGATGCACATCTATGATGTCCGAAGATCTATTTGATATGTTTCCGAATGGCATTCGAGAAATAAATTGATATGACTAATGTCTTGATTTTCAAATGATGGCACGTTTGATTATTCCATTGGGTCTTTGATATATTTTGATTCGTACATATGGTTCCAAAAGCTCTATTTGATTTGATCCATAACGATATTCGAAGGGTACCTAACATGATTGTTGCTTTGATTTTCAAAAAATGGCTTCTAAAACGTTCGTAGAAGGTTCTGTACTTAAAACGTCCATAACTTTCTTATACTAAGTCGGATTGACCCGAAACTTGTTTCTGAGCCTTCAGGTGTCGGTAAGTATACTGGTCTATCGAGTCTTGATTTATATGCATATAGTTTCTCACTACTCTGCTCGTGCACGCCTCAATATGTCTTTCACCGAGTCCCGGGCCGGGTATGTTATCGTGCGCACTTCACTGCATTGTTCACCGAGTCCCTCATTAGACGGCCGGGTACGGTATATGTATATGATGACATGATGAGATGATGATATGTTACGGCGGCCAGGAGGGCATATGATGATTTGATTCACCGAGTCCCTCACTAGAGGGCCGGGTACGGTATGTATATATGTATATGCATGATGATATGATAGCATGCTGATATGATGACATGACTTTATTCACCGAGTCCCTCACTAGAGGGTCGGGTACGGTATATATATGATAAATGATGTTGACATGCATGACTCTATTCACCGAGTCCCTCACTAGAGGGCCGAGTACGATATACGTATACATATGTTAATGATGACGTAATGACATGATTTTATTCACCGAGTCCCATAATGGGCCGGGTACGCTATGTGGTATTGGTATGTTTGATTCTGTCTCGTACTGTACAGGTACATCAGTTTCTTTATTATCATACTTGACTCTTGGAATCTCTACTTCAGTTATGATCTTTTCAGTTGCATTTCATGCCTTACATACTCAGTACATATTCCGTACTGACCCCCTCTTCTTCGGGGGCTGCGTTTCATGCCCGCAGGTACAGACGTTCACGTGAGTGACCCGACAGCTTAGGCCATCTATTATGCTGCTTTGGAGTGCTCCCTTATTCTGGAGCCTGCATTTTGGTACAGACTCTTCCGTTGTATATATGTATGTATATATTCAGGGGTACGGCGGGGCCCTATCCCGTCATATGATTTTGTTGTCTTTGTTAGAGGCCTGTAGACATGTATGTGGGTCATGGTTCGTTATGGTTCAGTTATGTCTGTGTGGTTTGCGTCTAAGCAGTTCCAGTTGCTGTGACAGCCTTTACGGTTTGTGCGTATGCATATGTATGTATATGTTTTTGGGCGATATGTTGTACGACAGCCTTGGTGGCTTCTGTATGATATGTTTGTTATATGTAACCGCTTAAGACGACATCTGATCTTTGTATATGTATAAGTTAGTGTACGCCGAATCTGGGTTTGCCATTTGTATGCTGATTCTGGTAAGTGAGTACGTCTGGGTATCCAGCTCGGGCACTAGTTGCGGCCCACGGGGTTGGGTCGTGACAAAAGTTGTATCAGAGCGGTTTGTCCTCGGAATGTCTACAGGCCGTGTCTAGTAGAGTCTTGTTTATCGGTGTGTGGTGCACCACATCTATAAACATGAAGCTACAGGACATTTAGGGTGTTACCTTTTCTTTCGATCTTAGATCGTGCGATAGAGCTGTATTATTAGCATGGTTCCTTTCTGACGAAATGTTATGTTTTCAGCGATGCCTCCGAGAAAAGCAACAGCTGCCCAGAAGGGCAAGTCAGCAGCAGTTGGAGAGACTAGCCAGGCCCAGAGAGTTACCAGGGCCCGTGCCCAGACTATGCCCGCGATTATGCCCCAATCAGCGGGCTCTGCTACGCCACCATTATCAGAGGAGCCTAGGGCAGCAGCCGCTGCCGCTATGGATCAGGGGGCGGCTCCACCATTAGTTCCAGAGGCTCCAGCGCCCGAGCCACCAGCTCCTCAGCCAGGAGCAGAGGATAGGGCGATGAGAGATGTAGTACAGTTGCTGACTAGATTAGTAGCGGGGCAGGCTCGCAGACGTGGGCTAGGGGGTGATGATGTGGATAGATATGACATCTTGAGAGTTCGTGACTTTTTGACTTGTAATCCCCCAGAGTTCTACGGGTCAAAGCCCGAGGAGGATCCCCAGGATTTTATTCCGCATATGCAGCGTACGCTGAGGTTAGTCAGAGCTTCCGAGACTTAGTCTGTCGAGCTGGCTTCATATCGATTGCGTGATGTAGCGGTTAATTGGTATGAGTCCTGGGAGCTGTCTAGGGGTGAGGATGCTCCCCAGTGGTGTGGGCCGAGTTTACAGAGGCCTTTCTTGGTCACTTCCTGCCTCCCGAGGCGCGGCGAGCTAGGGTTGACAGATTTCTACAACTGAGACAGAGGGGCAGGAGTGTTCGAGAGTAGAGCCTAGAGTTTGACTCCCTAGCCAGATATGCACCCACCATCGTAGCTGATATGACCGACAGGATGCACCGATATGTAATGGGGTTGGATCATTATCTGGTGGATAGCTGTATGGCGGTGGCATCTCAGCCTGGGATGGATATTGCTCGGCTGCAAGCATACACACAAGGAATAGAGGATCGACATAGAGGGCGTCAGCCCGATAAAGATCGTGTCACGACCCGGCTAGGGGGCCGCGACGAGCACCCGGTGCTGACCCACCCGAGCACCCTCTTAGCTTACTCTTATACTTACATCTAGGTGATCCACATAATTATACATGCATTTCCATTCATTCGTCAGCTAGTCCCCTATGGACAACCACACATTTATATCATCATAGGCATTTATGCCACGTCAATATACATGAGCCAACGTGGCCGACAAAATGATATACAAAACATAGGCCAACAAGGCCAAACACATCTACCCACACACACACATGTCTACGAGCCTCTAAGAGTATAACATATCACATTAGCGGGACAGGACCCTGCTATGCCATTAATTATATACACAAAAGAATGGGTACCCAAAAGATATGGCTCCGAAGGAAATGGAGCTCTCTATGAAATCTCCGAATAGGTAGCTAAGGATCAAATCTGTCTCCCTGCGCACCTGCGGGCATGACGCAGCGTCCACAAACAAAAGGACGTCAGTACGAAGAATGTACTGAGTATGTAAAGCATGATCAACATCAATATAGAAGCATAATAGATATCGTATGAAGATAGCATAGGAGGGGAGACAGTAATATCATCATCATGTCGCTTACTTGCATACATCGTCGTTCGTATCCCATAGTAATACTCATACCATACTTGTGCTCATATTCGTATACATGTCCTTATTCGTATTCCTACACATAGTCTTTTCACATTCATATTCATATTATATACATAGTCATTTCATATACATAGCATACCCGACCTCATGGGATCGGTGTCTTATACATACTTGGCCAACCAAGGCTCAAGGTCATACATACCTGGCCCTACCAAGGCATCAGGGTTATCCGTACCCTCTGCAGAGGTGTGCGCGCGTTTCGTAATCGTATACATACTTTATACATAGTCATATACATCTAGTCTTACCCGGCATCATAAGCTCGGGGTCTTATTATAGCCCTTCATAGGCACACATACACATATATCGTAGCTCGTAAGCATCTCTAGTCTCGTTTTACTCTCATCATCATTACTATCCTCATCATTATCATTAAATTTACATTATAGGCTTACTCGTCATACGAGGAACGTAGTATAAGCATAGTACATATCAAGGGTCGTGAGGTTATGAGCTCGGAATGTCAACCATGTGAAGACAACATACTCATATAGAGGAATTAGGAATTTGGCCAAGAACCATGCCTTATGAAAGAAGGGTTAGCCTTACATACCTTTCCGTCGAACTATTCTACACTTGCACGTTCCCTTCCAATGCTAGCGTTTATACCTTCATTACTATCATAACAATGGTCATTAGTCATTCACATTATCCACATTATCTAGATTCCTCAATTTGCCTTTAATCCACTCACATTCATGGTCATAACACCCATCTTCGTCCATTCGTCTAAAGTGTTTAGTTCATGATCTTAATACCATTTATAACACATTCATATCACAACACAACAACATTCATATCTCAATTCAAACTATTTCTCAAAATGTCACTATTCATCATTCATGACCTAGTTGACCACATTTTCTACAATCCATGTATTTTAATTCTCCAATACCTTAAACATCTTGTAAAAATCATGAATCTTACCATAGAAGTTGTAGGAACAAGCTTTGGTTGATAATACTCTTCTTTGAGCAAAACCCTAGTTTTTCTCCATTTGGATTTCTTGACGTGGATGATCCTTGATGACTCCCTTATCCTTTATTCACTTGTCTTAATGTTATGGATGACTTATAATCCTTGGAAACTCATATAATAAATGTAGAGAGAAGTTCTAGAGAGAAGTGGTGTAATGTTGTAAATGAAATAAGACAAGTCTTGATCCTCATATTTAATGAATTGAAAAACCTGTGCTGGGTGAACAGTGGTCGTCCATGGAGGTTTAGGGTCCGTATTTCAGTTTACGGACCGTCCCTCGTGGTCATTTTTAAGCTTAAGCAGAACCAGAAACTTTGGCCTGCATGCATGGTGATTTACGACCATGGTTTACGGGCCGTAAATCACTTTACGGTCTGTCCACCAGGTCGTATTTTAGCCATTTCCTCAGCTGGCAGAAAGTTGAAGTTGGACATGCCAGTTTACGACGTCAAGTTTACGGACCGTATTGCACTTTACGGTCCGTATTTTGCACTATACGACCACTGGGCAGTTTTGCCAACTTTCAATTTTTCTCATTTCTCGACTTTTCATTCTAATCATTCTCGTCCATTTACGCACCTTGATCATGAAACATTATACACTAACACTCCTCGCACACATTCATTAGTCCATTTACTTGCGTACCAACGGAAAATTTCCGAGGTGTAACATTCTACCCCCCTTAGGAACATTCGTCCTCGAATGTTAAAGGCTTGGGGAATTCTATAAAAATTTCGCCAGAGTTTCCTCTGTAATGTGGCACTACCACCCTGTCACAACAGCCCACAATAACAATGCCTCACAGGGCAATAATAAAATAGCACTAGAAATTTGGCCACACACGACCTGCATGTATAAAAGGGAAAACATGCATACCTTATGGTTTTGACGTCTCATCTTGGACTTCTTCCGAGGGCTGAAATAAATGTGGGTATTTGGATCGCATATTCTCTTCTGCTTCCCATGTCATTTCCTCTCGATTGTTATTTCTCCACAGAACTTTAATTGACGCCACTTCTTTGTTTCTAAGCCTCCGTACTTGCCTACCTAATATGGCAATGGGCATTTCATCATAAGTTAACTTTTCTGTCACTTGAATATCATTCACTGGGACGATCCTCGTAGGATCTCCAACACACTTCCGAAGCATCGAGACATGAAATACTGGATGGACTGACTCCAAATCTGGAGGTAGATCTAGCTCATAGGCCACTTTGCCTATTTTGCGTACAATTTCGTATGGCCCAATATACCGAGGACTGAGCTTCCCCTTTTTGCCAAATCTCATCACGCCCTTCATCGGCGACACTTTCAAGAATACCCAATCTTTCACTTCGAACTCTAAGTCTCTTCGACGATTATCCGCATAGGACTTCTTGTCACGACCCAACCCCATAGGCCGCGACTAGTGTCCGTGCTGGACACCTGAACGTACCCAATAACCCAAACCAGCATATAAGCAGAATATTTAAATGTAAAAGTCAATTGGCGTTATTAATTATCACAGATTAACGGATAAAGCACAAGGAAGCCGATCAGGCTGTCACAGATCATACCAACCCAAATCATATGCAGAACCCACATGTATGTCTACAGACCTCTACAGAACACATCAGAATCATAAGACGGGACAGGGCCCCGTCATACCCCTGAACAACATACAAATGTACCACAGCAAGGACTGTACCAAACATAGGCTCCGAACAATAGAGCACTCCAAGATGGCAGAATATAGTCCTAAACATGCGGATCAGCAAATCTGTAGTCTGTACCTGCGCGGCATGAAAACGCAGCCCCCGAAGAAAGGGGGTCAGTACGAAATATGTACTAAGTATGTAAAGCATGGAACGTAGTAAACAAAGTCATAATCGAAGCAGAAGATACAGAAAATGAACGGAATATCCAGATTAGCAAAGATGTTGATCATAAAGCATAAATAGTATTTGCAGAAAATGTATGTCATACCGGGTCCCACTACGGGACAAAATCATAATCGAAATAGAACGTACAGAAAAGTGAGTGTGATATCCAGACTATCAAATGCATATTTTCAAACCATGAAGAGTGTGTACAGAAATATATGCCATATCATATCCGGCCCCTGCCAAGGGACTCGGCAGACAGAACGTGGCCACCCCCCGACGCTGGTGCCACAACACATAAGGATCAGAAAAGGGGAATAACCCCGTAACATAGCGTAACATATCAAATGGCCATATCAGATCATATCATATCATGTCAGAATAGTGTATATGGCACAGCATACTCCACAACCCATGTACATATATACCTGCCCCCTCACATCGAGGCACGGCGAACAATGCAGTGGAAGACGCTTGAGAACATATCCTGGCCCGGGCTCAGTGTGGGAAACATTGAGGCATCCACGAATGGAGTAGTGAGAAACTAAATGCAATAAAATACCATGTATACTTCCAGAGACTCAATGAGGCATATCGAGTGACAAGTCAAAACAATGAAATCGGACTGAATCATAGTAAGTAAACTTCGGATGTCATAATGGGTTACGGAGGCATAATCTTTCTGAGATCGTTTCCAAGATCCAAAACAGTTTATAAGACTTAACGGAGTATTTAAAACAATTCTTTAGATAATAGTTAGAGGAGTAGTTAAGACATTTCCTTTAAAGCAGCTCGAAGCCAAGTCATAAATACAAAAGGGGTAAAATCGGAAATAGTGGGCCCACCTCGGGACAAACGAAGCGGTGGGCTCAAATTACGTATTTTAAGCTTGTGGGGTCACCTATAGAGGTACTAGGGACATTTCATAACTTTCTAATCAATTTGTGAAATTTTGCCTAATTCTTCCAACAAAGCATACCTAAAAGGTTCAATTCTATTGAATGAAAAAGTGACAATTTCAAACGCGGATTCCGATGGACAGAATATATTCCGGGGCTCAAATCCGATCCTAGTACACCTAGGACATGCCAAAAGAAGAATCGGGATAACTTTACATACCTTATATGCTCTTTACGCCTTTCCAAATTCAATTCTCGTTTCGCCCAAAATCTGCAATTGGTCACATTTACCAATTCTCAATTTCCAATCTTTAAGTATTCAATCTTTATTCATAATTGCCTACAGAAATTTGGGCAGCATCTCCCCTATACATATAGCATCCCCGAGAATTTAACTCGGCCAAAACAATCAACAGCAACCCAACAACAACACCAACAACGACAACAATCAATATAGGACACAATATAACACAACTAGTCTTCTTTCCGACATAATGCAAGAACTTTCATTCCGACTTCCCATTTCCAAACCAATCTCAATGTTTTCATATTCATTATTAATCTAGATTATCACAATATAATTTGGAAGCATTTCATATCATTTCCACAAAATATTCACAAGATATACAAAATATACAAACTTTCCACCAAAGTCATAATTCATCCAAAACTTCTAATATTCAACCTACATATCCATAACATATTTCCATCTTCCAATTTCATCAACCATAATCATAATTCACATCTTAACAACTTCATTTCCATAGTATCACAAAATCATTCTAAAGTGACATAATCTTCTACATTCCAACTTCAACCAAAATTCATTCAACTTTCATTCCCAATATAATTTTCACCATAACCACAACTAGAATACAACATAAAATTCAACTCATATATGTATACAACATACATACACTCACGGCTAGTATATATATATATACACTTTGTAAATTTCCATATTTCCATAGTTTCTACTCATTTCCATATACTACAACACAAACAAACCTTCATAACATAATAAAAAGGTATGAATTCCTACCTTTTTCTCCAATCTTCTTCACTTGTCCAAAGTGTGAGATTGATGAAACTAATGCTCAATCTTCCAAAACAACTACACCAAGTTGTAGAGGGACCTTGAATTAGTAGGAATTCAACAAGAAAATAATTTTAGAGTCAAGATTTTTTTGATGGTGATTTTTCTATGGCCAACCCGAAATGGCTCTTATGTTTGCTCTTGGTTTTTCTTCTTTCTCTTCTTTCTTTGTTTCTTGAAACTTCTATTAGATAGTGACCATTTATAATTAATTAGCACATGGAAATATTCATTAAAACCATGGGTTGGGCCTCACTTGGCCGGCCACCCCTTAAACATTGGGCCTAAATTTTCATTTTATTTTTTTGGGTCAACTCGGTTGATCCCGAGTTGGGCCTAGCCCACTGACCTTTCGAACTTAAAACGTTCATATCTCCTTGTACCGACATCACCTAGGAACCCACGACTATGGATAGAAAGCTAATTAAATTATCTACAACTTCTATTTCATGGTATCTTTCCAAATTCCAAACTTATAATACCGTTTTTGCCCCTCAAAGTCAGGTCACCCGAAAACGTTTTCTTAAAAATATTCGTTTGGAGGGCTTCCACTTTGATTTGGCCCAAGGGTACTTCATGAGTTGTGTTTAACTTTACATATGTGATTCATATGACTTTTCAGATGTTCCAAAAAAAAAATCTCGGTGTGCGGGGCCCACCCCAGCAAATAATCCGAAATTCAAAAATACGGGATATAACACTTCTGGCGCCTTTGAGCCGCTAGCAACCGATCTTGTATGAGCTTAACTTTCTCTATTGCTTGTTGGACCAAGTCTGGCCCTATCAACTTAGCTTCTCCTGTTTCAAACCACCCAATTGGGGATCTACACTTTCGCCCATATAGAGCTTCATACGGTGCCATTTGAATGCTAGAATGGTAACTGTTATTGTAAGCAAACTCAATGAGTGGCAAATGGTCATCCCAATTTCCTCCAAAATCTATCATACATGCCCGTAACATATCATCAAGAGTCTGAATAGTACGTTCAGCTTGCCCATCGGTCTGTGGGTGAAATGTCGTGCTTAGGCGCACTTGGGTCCCTAAACCTTCTTGGAAAGACCCCCAAAACTTGGCTGTAAACTGAGTTCCTCTATCGGAGATAATAGATACCGGAACGCCATGGAGTCTCACTATCTCTTTAAGATAAAGCTTGGCATAATCTTCCGCCACATAGGTCGTCCTGACCGGTAAGAAATGAGCTGACTTTGTGAGTCTATCCACAATCACCCATATGGAATCATACTTACGTCGAGAACGGGGTAACCCTGTAATGAAATCCATATTAATCACTTCCCACTTCCAAGTTGGGATTTCTATAGCTTGCAATAATCCACCCGGCTTTTGGTGTTCTATCTTCACTTGTTGGTAATTAGGACACTCAGCTACGAATTCTGCTACGTCTTTCTTCATCCCATTCCACCAATATATAGTCTTAAGATCATGATACATTTTCGTCGCTCCGGGGTGAACGGAGTAACGGGAACAATGAGCTTCTCTCAAAATCTGATGGCGTAGACCTGCCAAATCGGGGACACATAACCTGCCTCGACATCGGAGAACTCCGTCTTCCGACATGTCAAATGATGACCCCTCCTTCTGAGGGAGTGTATCTCTGTACTACATTAGCATGGGATCCTCATATTGTCGCTCTTTTACTTCCGCTACTAACGATGAAACTGCTGAATTCTGAATAGCAGCTCCGCTGCTACCTGAGTCCACCACTCGGACTCCTAGGCTAGCTAACTGCTGAAGATCACGGGCCATCTCTTTCTTTTCTGGTCGTACCTCACTTAGACTTCCCATCGACCTACGGCTAAGAGCATCAGCCACAACATTTGCCTTTCCGGGGTGGTATAGGATTTCAACATCATAGTCTTTTAGCAACTCTAGCCATCGTCGTTGCCGCAAATTCAACTCTTTCTGCTTGAAGATGTACTGGAGACTCTTATGATCTGTGTAAATATCCACGTGGACACCATATAAGTAATGTCTCCATATCTTTAAAGCATGGACCACCGCGGCCAATTCTAAGTCATGGGTAGGATAATTCTGCTCATGTTTCCGTAATTGTCTAGAAGCATAAGCAATCACCTTACCATTTTGCATCAATACACAGCCTAGCCCGACGCCTGAAGCATCACAATAAATAACATATCCTTCCAATCCCTCTGGAAGTGTCAAGACTGGGGCTGAAGTCAGTCGGTCTTTCAACTCTTGGAAACTACGCTCGCAAGCATTTGTCCATTGAAACTTAGCTGACTTCTGAGTCAACTTGGTGAGCGGTGCAGAAATAGAAGAGAAACCCTCAACAAATCTTCTGTAATAACCGGCTAAGCCCAAAAAGCTACGAACCTCCGTAGGGGTCGTGGGCCTTGGCCAAGTCTTCACAGCCTCAATCTTTTGGATGTTGTTATTGATGTTGTTGGTATTGTTGTGGGTGTTGTTGTTGATATTATAGCCGAGTTAACCCTTGGGGATGTTGAATTTATAGGGGAAATGCTGCCGAAATTTCGGTAGACAAATATGGATTTAAGTTTGAATTCTTAAAAGCTTGTAATTCACATTTGGTAATTATGACCAATTGTAGATTTTGGTGGAAACGAGAGTTGAGCTCGGACGAGCGTAAGACGCGAATAAGGTATGTAAAGCCCTACCTTTACTTCTTTTGGCATGTCCTAGGTGTACTAGGTTTGGATTAGAGCCTCGGGGAATATTCTGTTCATCGAAATCTGAGTTTACTTTCAGTACTATTTCATTCAATGAAATTGAATTAGAACCTTACATTTTGTTGGAAGAAACGTCCAAACATTCGTGACTTTCACAAACATAATCGAATCGCCCTGAAACTTTCATGGATGACTCCATAGGGTCTAATGTTTGTAAATTTCGTACGCCACCTCGACTTGACCCGAGGTGGGCCCACTAACCCCGAGACTCCTTCGTTTGTCCTATTCGACTTATCTTCGTATGATATCAGAAAGAGGCTTTGGCTTATGATTTTAGCTACTAAAGAATAATGTCTTGATTGCTCCATTATATTCCGATTTATATTTTGAACAATAAATACGATTTCAGAAGTATGTTTTTGTGAGATAGACTCCATATTGATCAATTGTTCAAACTAGTTTACCTAACTTGTTGTCATATGATTATATTTAGTTTTCACAAATGTTTTGATGTGTAAATTGCATTAGCTTCTCACTACTCCGCTCGTGCATATTATGATGTTATCGTTCGCCGGATCCCGGGCCGGTTTTGTGATCGTGCGTATTATGACATATTCGGCAGTAATCAGTGTTACCGTTCCCGAGACCTCGCCATAGGGCCGGGTACCGTTTATGGAGTTATGTTGTGATATGGCTTATGATATGTTTTGATGATATGATATGTTTTGATGATATGTTATGTTCGGGGTTTGTACGGAGATTTGAAACCTTCTGGAGTATGCTGTGTTGTGGCACCAGCGTCGGAGTGGTGACCACGTTCCTGAGCCTTATGCATGATTTTTTTATTTGCATTATATATACATATGTTTTCATCACGGACTTTGATATACTGGTTCGGTATTTACTTCCTGTACCCTTTTATGTCAGCTATGGTTTGGATTTCTGTACTCTATGCTTTACATACTCAGTACATCTTTCGTACTGACCCCCTTTCTTCGGGGGGGCTGCGTTTCATGCCCGCAGGTACAGAGACTCGTGATCCGCCAGAGTAGGCCACACCTTCTGCCAGTACAGAGTGCTCCTTTTGATTCGGAGCCCATATTTTGGTATATATCTTTGTCATGTATATGTTTCTGTATATTTGACTATTTGGGGTACGGTGGGGCCCTGTCCTGTCATATGTTTCCGTTTTGGTTTGTAGAGGTCTGTAGTCATATATGTGGGTAATGGGTCGTGTGTGTCTTCGTTCTGTTTATGATTTGCGTCTTAATGCGGTCCTGTCTGTTATAGCGGCCATGGTGGCCCACATGTTTGTATATGTGCATATATTCGGTGATGTGTATTCCGCCGCCCCTTCTAACTTTGATATGATATTTTTGCACGTGCGACCGCTTAAGATAATAGTTGCTTCCAATCTGTTTAAGATGATTAATACGAAATCTGAGTTAAATTAGAATATGACAAGTTAGTATGTAAGTCTGTTTGGGGTGTCCAAATAGGGCACCAGTCGCGGCCCACGGAGCTAGGTCGTGACACTAGCCTTGGAGTCCGTTTAGCTGATTCTGGAGACACTGGGGTTTCTGTCCGAGAAGTTGCTGAATCCTCTATTATGGAAGAAATAAAGCGACGCCAACATGAGGATCCTGTTCTGGCACAGTATAGAGATACAACCATTGAAAAGGAGAAGACTCCATTCGAGATTACACCTGATGGGGTGCTACTACATAAAGGCAGAATTTGTGTACCTGAGGTTGCGGGGCTGCGGTGACAAATTATGGGAGAAGCACATTATGCCCTGTTATTCCGTCCATCCGGGATCAACAAAGATGTATCATGACCTCAGATACTTATATTGGTGGGATGGTATGAAAAGGGACATAGCAGAGTTTGTTGCTCAGTGCCCAAATTGCCAACAGATTAAGATCGAGCATCAGAAGCCTGGTGGGTTGTTACAGGACATGGAGATTCCGACTTGGAAGTAGGAAGCAATTAACATGGATTTCATCACAGGTTTACCACGCACTCCACGGAAGCATGACTCCATATGAGTTATTGTTGATAGGCTGACAAAATCAGCCCATTTTCTTCCAGTCAGGACTACGTACTCAGCTGAAGACAATGCAAGGTTATATATTAAGGAGATAGTAAGACTTCACGGAGTTCCCACAGCTATTATATCCGACAGAGGTGCTCAGTTTACAGCTAACTTCTGGAGATCATTTCAAGAAGGATTGGGGACCCAGGTAAGTCTTAGTACTGCATTCCACCCGCAGTCTGATGGACAGGCCGAGCGTACTATTCAGACGCTAGAAGATATGTTGCAGGCCTGTATTATTGACTTCAAAGGTAGCTGGGATGATCATTTACCACTCATTGAGTTTGCTTATAATAATAGTTACCATACTAGCATCCAGATGGAGCCGTATGAGGCCCTGTATGGCCAGAAGTGCAGGTCACCGATCGATTGGTTTGATGTTGGCGAAACTAAGCTAATCAGCCCAGATATAATTCAGCAGGCAATTGATAAAGTGAAACTCATTCAGGAACAGTTAGTGGCAGCCCAGAGTCGACAGAAATCATATGCCGATAATCGATGTCAACACTTAGAGTTCCAGGTTGGCTATTGGATATTTCTGAAAGTGTCACCCATGAAAGGTATAATGAGATTCGGCAGGAAGGGAAAGCTCAGTCCAAGGTATATTGGACCTTATCGGATCATCCGTAAGGTAGGCAAGGTTGCCTATGAATTGGACCTACCATCTGATTTGGGAGCAGTGCATCTAGTCTTCCACGTGTCAATGCTTCGCAAATGTATAGGCGATCCTTCCAGAATATTTCCCCTTGAGGATATCCAAGTGACAGAGGAGTTATCCTACGAAGAGCAGCCTATAGACATACTGGATCGTCAGGTGAGAAGATTACGTACGAAAGACGTAGCTTCCGTTAAGGTAATATGGAAAAACAATAATCGGGAGGAGATGACCAGGGAAGCCCGTATTTTGTACGTTCGGATGTTTCGGGGTAGTCGTGGTAAGTTAAGGGCAAGACCATTTTCCAAAATTATTTTAATGTACAAGTTGTTTATAAATATTATTTATGAACATTATCAGTATAGAAATATTGATAAAGGCTAAGGGTAAAAAGAGAAATTCACAAAAGAGTTTATGGAAATATTGTGGAAGGCCAAGGGAAAAATGGGAATTTCACAAGTATTCAAGAAAATTCTTGAATGAACCATTTTGGCCATATGGCCGTCCAAGCTAAGGTGGGCTTGGCCCACACGGATGAATTATGAAGGTATATATATATGACTTATTAGTCATATTTCCCACACAAAAACTCTAGAACCTTGAAGAAAAAAAAAAGAAAAGAAGAAGAAGGAAGAAAGAGAAGGGCCATTCGGCCAAGGTCCCAAAAAATTATGTCCATGAAATTGACCAAGAAAAATTATTTTCTTCTAGTGTTCCAAGCAATTGGAAGGTCCTCTTTAACATGGAATGGTTGTTGGAGCAATAAAATCATTTAATTGTGCAAGTTCACAACCTTAGTCAAGCCAAGAAGTTGAGTGAAAAAGGTATGTGTTCAATCTTCTCTTTCATATGTTATGGATGGTTTGTGCATGTTATGGTATGTAGAAATGGATGAAATACATGAAAATATGTATGTTGGAGTGTGGCCGAATAGAGGCGGTGTGGTGTAGATGTGATGAATTGATTTTATTTAGTATTTTGATTGTTGTGTTGTGGATTCCATGATGTAAAATGAGGATTTAATGGCTTGAAAAGAAGTTATAATCGTTGTGGGAGTGTTGAAGAAGTAATGTGACACTAGCATGAATTCTTATATTTGCATGAATAAATGTTGTTAATGTGTAGATTGTTAGTGAAGTTCATAAATTTGGAAGAAAGTAATGTGTTGTTGTCCTTGGTGGTGTTGTGAGATTTCGGGTGGAAGTGTGCATTAATTGGGTTGTTTGAATATTGTGTGAATTGTTTAAAGTGTTCTTGAATCATGTTAGAATGATTTCGGATAAATACTTGAATGTGGGATCATTGGTGTTAGCTTGAATATATGTGATTGAGTTGAATAAAAGTGAAATGCCGTCAAATTGTGTAGAAAGAATTGCTAGTGTTAGAATGCATTTGAAATAATTGTTGAAGTTGGAGATGTGATTGTTGATATTGTTGCTGATAATTTGACCGAGTTGAATTCTCGGATTGTTGTTGATAAAATTGGCCGAGTTAGATTCTCGGGGATGGTGTGTTTACAGGGGAAATGCTGCCAAATTTCGGCAGATTATAAGTGAAATTATTTGAGAAGCTAAGGCAAGCGAATGACAATGAATCTAATGATTATGTGAATTCTTTTGTATGTAGACTAGCAAGCTTGGATAAATAAGCGTAGCTAATAGGACGTGGAGCAGGTATGTAAGGCTTACCTTTCTTTCTTTTGGCATGATCTTTATGGAACGAACAAATGACGTATATGTATGATTCCAAAGAAACTCCCATTCTTAGAGCCACTAGGATGGCTAACGTTCTTGATTTCCATAAGCTGTTTCACATGGTTCTGATGCGTATTGATGGTGTCTAAAGTTTTGTTTGATATGTTTCCAAATGGCATTCGAAAGATAATTGATGTGACTAAAGTTTTGATCGTCAAATGCTAGCACGTTCGATTATTCCATTGAGTCTTTGATATATTTTGATATGTACATATGGTTCCAAAAGCTATATTTGATTTGGTCCATAACGATATCCGAAAGGTACTCGATATGATTGTTTGTTTGATTTTCCAAAAACGGCTTCTGAAACGTTCGTAGAAGGTTCTGTACTTCAAACGCACATAACTTTCTCATACTAAGTCAGATTGACCCGAAACTTGTTCCGAGCCTTCAGGTGTCGGTAAGTATACTTGTCTATCGAGTCTTGATTTATATGCAAATAGTTTCATACTACTCAGCTCGTGCACGCCTCAATATGTCTATTCACCGAGTCCCGGGCCGGGTATGTTATCGTGCGCACTCCACTGCATTATTCACCGAGTCCCTCACTAGAGGGCCGGGTACGGTATATGTATATGACGATATGATGAGATGATGATATGTTATGGTGGCCAGGAGGGCATATGATGATTTGATTCACCGAGTCCCTCACTAGTGGGCCGGGTACGGTATGTATACGATATATGATGTTCACATGCATGATTCTATCCACCGAGTCCCTTAATGGGCCGGGTACAGTATATATATGTATATGTATATGTATGCATGAGGATATGAAAGTATGATGACATGATCTTATCCACCGAGTCCCATGACGGGCCGGGTACGCTATGTGATAATGATATGTATGATCAATGCTTTAAAGGCAAGAGTTTTGGTATTCTGGATATAGTACATGTTTCTGCACCCCTTATATCAGTTATGATTCTTTTACTGTGATTCTTGCCTTACATGCTCAATACATTTTCCGTACTGACCCCCTTTCTTCGTGGGCTGTGTTTCATGCCGCGCAGGTACACCCAGATGAGTTGAAGCTATTATAGAAGATGTTCCAGCGAAGTTGGCAAGCTCCACTTGCTCCTGGAGTGCTGCCGAGTCAGAGTATATGTGCTACGAAATCTGATTAATGTTAGAGACTTTGCAGACAGAGTCGTGGGTATTGGTTGTCAGTTCTGTAAGCGGCTCCATCAGCCGATGTGTCATTCTGTATTATGTGATAAATTCCATATGACTACAGATTTTGTGTGATTTGAGAACAAAGAAAAAGAATATTTCTGAAAGCCATACTATGTATTTCATGTTATTTGGTTTAAAGGTCCAAAGAAGTTATGTGTGTATTAAGAGTCAGAGGGTTCTCTCGGCTCTAAGTAAGGGTCGGGTGCCCATCACACCCTAGCGAGATTAGGGTGTGACAATGTGGTATCAGAGCGGGTTGTCCTAGGGGTTGTCTACAAAGTCGTGTCCGGTAGAGTCCTGTTTATGGTGTGAAGCGCGCCACATTTATAAACAGAAGGCTACGGGGTTTCTGTCTTAGATCGTGCAATAGAGCCAAGTCATAGGAAATGAAATTCCTCATATAAGCCTTACATACGACGGAAGAAGTGAGTGGCGATATGGAAAGTCACAGGGGTAAGTATTGATATATTTGTTCTGTTACCTGAAACTAGAAGCTCTGGATGGCTGGAATGTGATATATAGTCGTATGCTCTGTAAGGCATTGTTGGTATTTGCTGCGTACAGATTTGAATGGTAAGAATTTGTAAAGGAGACCCGATCAGAATTTTTCAAAAACAGGTTATTTGATCTGGAACACCTAATAGGAAGAGCGTGGAAAGGAAATATCGTAAAAGGACAATAAGTAGGATGAGTTGTTTCAGAAAGGTTATGGATTTGGTATCACGTGAAAAATAACAGCGAGCAAGACAATTAGCAGTCCAGAGGATTAAAATAGATAACATTCGAGGTTTAGTAGGAGCAAGGTTTGTTGGAGGATTTAGAGAAAGTCGACAATCAGCTTTGCTATAGATATTATACAAGAAGGGTGAGTGGGAATCCGAAAAGACTGATACCCGAGTACTTACAAGTAACGACGACGAAGGTATATTTGTTACCATCAGGAATCTGGGAATCTAGAACGAAAGGTAGTGATGCACGAAGGTGAAGGGTGAATATTGAGGATTGAAAAGGGTAAAATAGTAATTGTAAAGGGAAGAGCGTGTTATGAAAATGCCTCGGAATCTGTAAGACTTCGATTTGCTCTAGATCATGTAATAAAGGTCATACGAGGAAGTGGACGCGATTATATCAGCATTAAGGCACCGGATTTCATCAAAGTTTCGAGGTTAAGCCTGCTAAGGTGGGAGAAATTTTAGGATGGGTGACCCCGTGGGAAGTGAACTAAAAGTTCTATAAATTGAAACATAAGCGGCAAATGAGAAGCTAGAGTAGCCTAAGGGAAACTAGAGTATACGGGATGGTTGGAGACCATAAGAGGTCGCGCAGGACGAAGCAGACTAGCCTGGTGAAGAGACAGAAAGTGCATCATAGCTCTAGAATTAGGATAGGCACTACCGGTTAAGATTGAAAAGTTCTAATACAATGATATTTGGAAAAGAAAGAGAGTGAGTAAATAGAAGGCAAGGAGGTCAAAATGTCAGAAAAGGGTAAAAGGTAAGAAACCTCGGTGAGTGAAACCCCCGAGAGAAAATTACCGGCAAGGTACGAGACTATTTGGATAAAAAAAATTCAAAGGTAGGTACATAAAAATGGTAAAGGGTGGTAATATAGAACAAAAGAGGAATGTGTGAAGTTCGGAAACCAATTTCAATAAGTGAGGCTAAAGGAATAGTGATTATGACGAGGGATGTGAAGTAAGAAAAGAATGATTAGGCCTCGCGACGATGCTAGGCGATTTAGGTCATTGAAAGGGATATAAAGGAATAATATTTGTAGCCGCATTAATGTGTTTACCTCGGACGTGGGAGTGTTTTCCTGAAAGGATGACTTAGAAATGAAACGGATTTGCAAGCTTAAAGTGAAACTTTCATGACCTTTAGAGCCGATGCCACAAACGGCAAAAGAAGAAAAGTATTCGAGGAGGAAGGAACCTAAGGAAGGTTAAGGATGAGAGTAGGAAAAATATACAAATGGGTTGTCCAAAGGAAGAGGAGTGCGTTTAGGCGCAGGGCAATTGGAAAACCTCTAATCGTAGGCGTAAGAAGGATACTTTAACGAGTTAGCGATAGGAACCCGATTACGCACCAAGGAAACAATAAGGATAATGGGTCGACACTGTTGATTGGGAAATTAACGGTGTGAAGCGAAAATTCATGTAAGGTTTGAGAGATGTGATCGAAGAGGGAATGGAATGAAATGCAAGGAATGTGCGTAGACAGTCATAACATCATAAATATAGTTAAGGGTTCGATGAACGAGGATAAAGAGAGTATAAACTGTAAGGATTCCATGCTAAGGGCAAAAGTAGTAGCACGCTCGAAAAATATGGGCGCGTAGTTGCAGCACAAGTGCATGGTTAAGAAAAATTACAAGTAAGTAAGCTAAATGAGTGAAAGGACTAATAGTGGATGAAAAGATATGGGAACGTTGACAAGAATGATGATATGGTCATAAAATGAAAGAAAAACTTATGGTAAGAAGTTTTCGATATGTTATGCACAGAGTTGGAAAGAAAGACGAGGAGTAAGGTATAAATGAAGACTTCACAAGAGGACTGTTGACGTATAAGGAGCCCCTTAAAAGGGGGGGGGGGGGGGGGGAGAACATATTATATCAGACTCTAAAGGAATCACAACAATTTCAAGTGCCAGAAAAGGAAATCTATTAACCCGAGGCCAGAGTTCAAAACATATCGGCACATCAAGAGAATACCTGAAAGAAGTAAAAACGAATTGACAATGAGTATACCGTGAGGCCGACATGAAAGGAAAGGATGAATGATACCTTAAGAGAATGCTTCATGCCAACATGAATTATGATATGTTTATGTCATGATTTGAATCCCTCATATCGGGCAAACTGGCGTCGTACCTAAGTACGCAGTGATATGTTTTAAAGGGTAACAAAGAGAGCAAGAAAGGTCTACAAGCTAAGTTCACAAATAATAAGGGAGAAAATGGTAAGATCCAAAGGATATTTCGGACAACAACGACGATTATGATGAAAGTATCAACAATTGGTAATCTGGAAATTTTTGAAGGAAAGAAAGAACGCGGTGCCTGTGAGTGAAGTAAAAGAGGTCACCGGATACTAGAAAATAATTCATGGACCTTTAATTATACAGAACATGAAGATATACGCTATGAAATTATATGAACCATCGACGTGAAGCGGTGCTCAATTATATTTGTAAGGAATCCACACCGGAAAGCCAACAAGGAATAACGATGGCTGAAACAAGCGCCAATACGAAGGCACCAAAGACAAGTATACTTGTGTCGAGAAATGTGAGGGAAGGAAGCAAAGAAAAAGTTGTAATAAGAACTTAGAGATGTTGCGAACTAAGAAGTTAAGTGAACTCGGATCATAAGCTACCATAATTGTAACTGGACTGCAAAGGATAATAAATGGTAAAGAAACATTACGCACATACATTTTTGGACAAATATCTAGAATGAAAGATTAAAAGGGATAGTGACAAAGACATAAAGAAATAGGGGGCGAAGAAAAGAGGACACCAAAGGCCGATGGACACTTATAGCATGGTAAGCGAGACGGCAACACTGTAGATAAAATAAGAGTAAGGAACAGCCTGTGGCCATATTGGATCGTCAAGTAAAGATTAAGTACCAAAGATGTGGCTTTTGTTAAGGTATTGTGACGAAACAATAACAGAGAAGAGATGACTTGGGAAGGACGAGGATACTAACTTGGTATGGTGGGTTAGAAAAACCCATGACACAGAATAAGGACTCATGTAAGGACCAAGAAGTTCGATTATAAGGAATGGGCATGAAAAGAGGACAACTATAAGAGGGATCCCCCCGAAGTAGTATAACGCCCCATGAGGTCGGTTGAACATTCGAGGACGAATGTTCTAAAGGGGGGGGGGGGAGGATGTTATAGCCCGTATTTTGTACGTTCAGATGTTTCGGGGTAGTCGTGGTAAGTTAAGGGCAAGACCATTTTTCAAAATTATTTTAATGTACAAGTTGTTTATAAATATTATTTATGAACATTATTAGTATGGAAATATTGAGAAATGCTAAGGGTAAAAAGGAAAATTCACAAAAGAGTTTATGGAAATATTATGGAAGGCCAAGGGCAATATGGGAATTTCACAAGTATTCAAGAAAAATCTTGAATGAACCATTATGGCCATGTGGCCGTCCAAGCTAAGGTGGGCTTGGCCCACACGGATGAATTATGAAGGTATATATATATGACTTATTAGTCATATTTCCCACACAAAAACTCTAGAACCTTGAAGAAAAAAAAAAGAAAAGAACAAGAAGAAAGAAAGAGAAGGGCCATTCGGCCAAGGTCCCAAAAAATTATGTCCATGAAATTGACCAAGAAAAATTATTTTCTTCTAGTGTTCCAAGCAATTGGAAGGTCCTCTTTAACATGGAATGGTTGTTGGAGCAATAAAATCATTTAATTGTGCAAGTTCACAACCTTAGTCAAGCCAAGAAGTTGAGTGAAAAAGGTATGTGTTCAATCTTCTCTTTCATATGTTATGGATGGTTTGTGCATGTTATGGTATGTAGAAATGGATGAAATACATGAAAATATGTATGTTGGAGTGTGGCCGAATAGAGGCGGTGTGGTGTAGATGTGATGAATTGATTTTATTTAGTATTTTGATTGTTGTGTTGTGGATTCCATGATGTAAAATGAGGATTTAATGGCTTGAAAAGAAGTTGTAATCGTTGTGGGAGTGTTGAAGAAGTAATGTGACACTAGCATGAATTCTTATATTTGCATGAATAAATGTTGTTAATGTGTAGATTGTTAGTGATGTTCATAAATTTGGAAGAAAGTAATGTGTTGTTGTCCTTGGTGGTGTTGTGAGATTTCGGGTGGAACTGTGCATTAATTGGGTTGTTTGAATATTGTGTGAATTGTTTAAAGTGTTCTTGAATCATGTTAGAATGATTTCGGATAAATACTTGAATGTGGGATCATTGGTGTTAGCTTGAATATATGTGATTGAGTTGAATAAAAGTGAAATGCCGTCAAATTGTGTAGAAAGAATTGCTAGTGTTAGAATGCATTTGAAATAATTGTTGTAGTTGGAGATGTGATTGTTGATATTGTTGCTGATAATTTGGCCGAGTTGAATTCTCGGATTGTTGTTGATAAAATTGGCCGAGTTAGATTCTCGGGGATGGTGTGTTTACAGGGGAAATGCTGCCGAAATTTCGGCAGATTATAAGTGAAATTATTTGAGAAGCTAAGGCAAGCGAATGACAATGAATCTAATGATTATGTGAATTCTTTTGTATGTAGACTAGCAAGCTTGGATAAATAAGCGTAGCTAATAGGACGTGGAGCAGGTATGTAAGGCTTACCTTTCTTTCTTTTGGCATGATCTTTATGGAACGAACAAATGACGTATATGTATGATTCCAAAGAAACTCCCATTCTTAGAGCCACTAGGATGGCTAACGTTCTTGATTTCCATAAGCTGTTTCACATGGTTCTGATGCGTATTGATGGTGTCTAAAGTTTTGTTTGATATGTTTCCAAATGGCATTCGAAAGATAATTGATGTGACTAAAGTTTTGATCGTCAAATGCTAGCACGTTCGATTATTCCATTGAGTCTTTGATATATTTTGATATGTACATATGGTTCCAAAAGCTATATTTGATTTGGTCCATAACGAAATCCGAAAGGCACTTGATATGATTGTTTCTTTGATTTTCCAAAAACGGCTTCTGAAACGTTCGTAGAAGGTTCTGTACTTCAAACGCACATAACTTTCTCATACTAAGTCGGATTGACCCGAAACTTATTCCGAGCCTTCAGGTGTCGGCCAGTATACTTGTCTATCGAGTCTTGATTTATATGCAAATAGTTTCTCACTACTCTGCTCGTGCACGCCTCAATATGTCTATTCACGGAGTCCCGGGCCGGGTATGTTATCGTGCGTGCTCCACTGCATTATTCACCGAGTCCCTCTCTAGAGGGCCGGGTACGGTATATGTATATGATGATATGTTATGGTGGCCAGGAGGGCATATGATGATTTGATTCACCGAGTCCCTCACTAGAGGGCCGGGTACAGTATGTATACGATATATGATGTTCACATGCATGATTCTATCCACCGAGTCCCTTAATGGGCCGGGTACAGTATATATATGTATATGTATATGTATGCATGAGGATATGAAAGTATGATGACATGATCTTATCCACCGAGTCCCATGACGGGCCGGGTACGCTATGTGATAATGATATGTATGATCAATGCTTTAAAGGCAAGAGTTTTGGTATTCTGGATATAGTACATGTTTCTGCACCCCTTATATCAGCTATGATTCTTTTACTGTGATTCTTGCCTTACATGCTCAATACATTTTCCGTACTGACCCCCTTTCTTCGTGGGCTGCGTTTCATGCCGCGCAGGTGCACCCAGATGAGTTGAGGCTATTATAGAAGATGTTCCAGCGAAGTTGGCAAGCTCCACTTGCTCCTGGAGTGCTGCCGAGTCAGAGTATATGTGCTACGATATCTAATTAATGTTAGAGACTTTGCAGACAGAGTCGTGGGTATTGGTTGTCAGTTCTGTAAGCGGCTCCATCAGCCGATGTGTCATTCTGTATTATGTGATAAATTCCATATGACTACAGATTTTGTGTGATTTGAGAACAAAGAAAAAGAATATTTCTGAAAGCCTTACTATGTATTTCATGTTATTTGGTTTAAAGGTCCAAAGAAGTTATGTGTGTATTAAGAGTTAGAGGGTTCTCTCGGCTCTAAGTAAGGGTCGGGTGCCCATCACACCCTAGCGAGATTAGGGTGTGACAAAGTGGTATCAGAGCGGGTTGTCCTAGGGGTTGTCTGCAAAGTCGTGTCCGGTAGAGTCCTGTTTATGGTGTGAAGCGCGCCACATTTATAAACAGAAGGCTACGGGGCATCTAGGGATTGTTGACCTTCTTTCTGTCTTAGATCGTGCAATAGAGCCAAGTCATAGGAAATGATATTCCTCATATAAGCCTTACATACGACGGAAGAAGTGAGTGGTGATATGGAAAGTCACAGGGGTAAGTATTGATATAAGTGTTCTGTTACCTGAAACTAGAAGCTCTGGATGGCTGGAATGTGATATATAGTCGTATGATCTGTAAGGCATTGTTGGTATTTGCTGCGTACAGATTTGAATGGTAAGAATTTGTAAAGGAGACCCGGTCAGAATTTTTCAAAAACAGGTTATTTGATCTGGAACACCTAATAGGAAGAGCGTGGAAAGGAAATATCGTAAAAGGACAATAAGTGGGATGAGTTGTTTCAGAAAGGTTATGGATTTGGTATCACGTGAAAAATAACAGCGAGCAAGACAATTAGCAGTCCAGAGGATTAAAATAGATAACATTCGAGGTTTAGTAGGAGCAAGGTTTGTTGGAGGATTTAGAGAAAGTCGACAATCAGCTTTGCTATAGATATTATACAAGAAAGGTGAGTGGGAATCCGAAAAGACTAATACCCGAGTACTTACAAGTAACGACGACGAAGGTATATTTGTTACCATCAGGAATCTGGGAATCTAGAACGAAAGGTAGTGATGCACGAAGGTGAAGGGTGAATATTGAGGATTGAAAAGGGTAAAATAGTAATTGTAAAGGGAAGAGCGTGTTATGAAAATGCCTCGGAATATGTAAGACTTCGATTTGCTCTAGATCATGTAATAAAGGTCATACGAGGAAGTGGACGCGATTATATCGGCATTAAGGCACCGGATTTCATCAAAGTTTAGAGGTTAAGCGTGCTAAGGTGGGAGAAATTTTAGGATGGGTGACCCCGTGGGAAGTGAACTAAAAGTTCTATAAATTGAAACATAAGCGGCAAATGAGAAGCTAGAGTAGCCTAAGGGAAACTAGAGTATACGGGATGGTTGGAGACCATAAGAGGTCGCGCAGGACGAGGCAGACTAGCCTGGTGAAGAGACAGAAAGTGCGTCATAGCTCTAGAATTAGGATAGGCTTGAATAGCGTTTGGAAGTATTTTGTGGGCTAGTTGATAATAATTATATATATATATATGTGTGTGTGTGTGTGAATTCGTATGATATCCCATATATGATTGTATCGGCGGGCATGTGTATCCCAGCAACCGGTGTTACGGTATGGAAGACATCAATCAAGTAAGGGTACCGGAGTTCAAGTAACGACAAAAAATAAACGGAACAAGCG
Source organism: Lycium barbarum (assembly GCF_019175385.1). Taxonomy (NCBI): domain Eukaryota; kingdom Viridiplantae; phylum Streptophyta; class Magnoliopsida; order Solanales; family Solanaceae; genus Lycium; species Lycium barbarum. The sequence goes on from NC_083345.1 coordinate 66,670,413, forward strand.
TTGCGAGCTAAACTAATGCTATGCTCACTACCGGTTAAGATTGAAAAGTTCTAATACAATGTTATTTGGAAAAGAAAGAGAGTGAGTAAATAGAAGGCAAGAAGGTCAAAATGTCGGAAAAGGGTAAAAGGTAAGAAACCTCGGTGAGTGAAACCCCCGAGAGAAAATTACCGGCAAGGTACGAGACTATTTGGATAAAAAAATTCAAAGGTAGGTACATAAAAAGGGTAAAGGGTGGTAATATAGAACAAAAGAGGAATGTGTGAAGTTCGGAAACCAATTTCAATAAGTGAGGCTAAAGGAATAGTGACTATGACGAGGGATGTGAAGTAAGAAAAGAATGATTAGGCCTCGCGACGATGCTAGGAGATTTAGGTCCTTGAAAGGGATATAAAGGAATAATATTTGCAGCCGCATTAATGTGTTTACCTCGGACGTGGGAGTGTTTTCCTGAAAGGATGACTTAGAAATGAAACGGATTTGCAAGCTTAAAGTGAAAATTTCATGACCTTTAGAGCCGATGCCACAAACGGCAAAAGAAGAAAAGTATTCGAGGAGGAAGGAACCTAAGAAAGGTTAAGGATGAGAGTAGGAAAAATATACAAATGGGTTGTCCAAAGGAAGAGGAGAGCGTTTAGGCGCAGGGCAATTGGAAAACCTCTAATCGTAGGCGTAAGAAGGATACTTTAACGAGTTAGTGATAGGAACCCGATTACGCACCAAGGAAAGAATAAGGATAATGGGTCGACACTGTTGATTGAGAAATTAACGGTGTGGAGCGAAAATTCATGTAAGGTTTGAGAGATGTGATCTTAGAGGGAATGGAATGAAATGCAAGGAACGTGCGTAGACAGTCATAACATCATAAATATAGTTAAGGGTTCGATGAACGAGGATAAAGAGAGTATAAACTGTAAGGATTCCATGCTAAGGGCAAAAGTAGTAGCACGCTCGAAAAATATGGGCGCGTAGTTGCAACACAAGTGCATGGTTAAGAAAAATTACAAGTAAGTAAGCTAAATGAGTGAAAGGACTAATAGTGGATGAAAAGATATGGGAACGTTGACAAGAATGATGATATGGTCATAAAATGAAAGAAAAACTTATAGTAAGAAGTTTTCGATATGTTATGCACAGAGTTGAAAAGAAAGACGAGGAGTAAGGTATAAATGAAGACTTCACAAGAGGACTGTTGACGTATAAGGAGCCCCTTAAAAGGGGGGGGGGGGGGGGGAGAACATATTATATCAGACTCTAAAGGAATCACAACAATTTCAAGTGCCAGAAAAGGAAATCTATTAACCTGGGGCCAGAGTTCAAAACATATCGGCACATTAAGAGAATACCTGAAAGAAGTAAAAACGAATTGACAATGAGTATACCGTGAGGCCGACATGAAAGGAAAGGATGAATGATACCTTAAGAGAATGCTTCATGCCAACATGAATTATGATATGTTTATGTCATGATTTGAATCCCTCATATCGGGCAAACTGGCGTCGTACCTAAGTACGCAGTGATATGTTTTAAAGGGTAACAAAGAGAGCAAGAAAGGTCTACAAGCTAAGTTCACAAAGAATAAGGGAGAAAATGGTAAGATCCAAAGGATATTTCGGACAGCAACGACGATTATGATGAAAGTATCAACAATTGGTAATCTGGAAATTTTTGAAGGAAAGAAAGAACGCGGTGCCTGTGAGTGAAGTAAAAGAGGTCACCGGATACTAGAAAATAATTCGTGGACCTTTAATTATACAGAACATGAAGATATACGCTATGAAATTATATGAACCATCGACGTGAAGCGGTGCTCAATTATATTTGTAAGGAATCCACACCGGAAAGCCAACAAGGAATAACGATGGCTGAAACAAGCGCCAATACGAAGGCACCAAAGACAAGTATACTTGTGTCGAGAAATGTGAGGGAAGGAAGTAAAGAAAAAGTTGTAATAAGAACTTAGAGATGTTGCGAACTAAGAATTTAAGTGAACTCGGATCATAAGCTACCATAATTGTAACTGGACTGCAAAGGATAATAAATGGTAAAGAAACATTACGCACATACATTTTTGGACAAATATCTAGAATGAAAGATTAAAAGGGATAGTGACAAAGACATAAAGAAATAGGGGGCGAAGAAAAGAGGACACCAAAGGCCGATGGACACTTATAGCATGGTAAGCGAGACGGCAACACTGTAGATAAAATAAGAGTAAGGAACAGCCTGTGGCCATATTGGATCGTCAAGTAAAGATTAAGTACCAAAGATGTGGCTTTTGTTAAGGTATTGTGACGAAACAATAACAGAGAAGAGATGACTTGGGAAGGACGAGGATACTAACTTGGTATGGTGGGTTAGAAAAACCCATGACACAGAATAAGGACTCATGTAAAGACTGAGAAGTTCGATTATAAGGAATGGGCATGAAAAGAGGACAACTATAAGAGGGATCCCCCCGAAGTAGTATAAGGCCCCATGAGGTCGGTTGAACATTCGAGGACGAATATTCTAAAGGGGGGGGGGGAGGATGTTATAGCCCGTATTTTGTACGTTCAGATGTTTCGGGGTAGTCGTGGTAAGTTAAGGACAAGACCATTTTTCAAAATTATTTTAATGTACAAGTTGTTTATAAATATTATTTATGAACATTATTAGTATGGAAATATTGAGAAAGGCTAAGGGTAAAAAGGAAAATTCACAAAAGAGTTTATGGAAATATTTTGGAAGGCCAAGGGCAAAATGGGAATTTCACAAGTATTCAAGAAAATTCTTGAATGAACCATTTTGGCCATATGGCCGACCAAGCTAAGGTGGGCTTGGCCCACACGGATGAATTATGAAGGTATATATATATGACTTATTAGTCATATTTCCCACACAAAAACTCTAGAACCTTGAAGAAAAAAAAAAGAAAAGAAGAAGAAGAAAGAAAGAGAAGGCCTATTCGGCCAAGGTCCCAAAAAATTATGTCCATGAAATTGACCAAGAAAGATTATTTTCTTCTAGTGTTCCAAGCAATTGGAAGGTCCTCTTTAACATGGAATGATTGTTGGAGCAATAAAATCATTTAATTGTGCAAGTTCACAACCTTAGTCAAGCCAAGAAGTTGAGTGAAAAAGGTATGTGTTCAATCTTCTCTTTCATATGTTATGGATGGTTTGTGCATGTTATGGTATGTAGAAATGGATGAAATACATGAAAATATGTATGTTGGAGTGTGGCCGAATAGAGGCGGTGTGGTGTAGATGTGATGAATTGATTTTATTTAGTATTTTGATTGTTGTGTTGTGGATTCCATGATGTAAAATGAGGATTTAATGGCTTGAAAAGAAGTTGTAATCGTTGTGGGAGTGTTGAAGAAGTAATGTGACACTAGCATGAATTCTTATATTTGCATGAATAAATGTTGTTAATGTGTAGATTGTTAGTGAAGTTCATAAATTTGGAAGAAAGTAATGTGTTGTTGTCCTTGGTGGTGTTGTGAGATTTCGGGTGGAAGTGTGCATTAATTGGGTTGTTTGAATATTGTGTGAATTGTTTAAAGTGTTCTTGAATCATGTTAGAATGATTTCGGATAAATACTTGAATGTGGGATCATTGGTGTTAGCTTGAATATATGTGATTGAGTTGAATAAAAGTGAAATGCCGTCAAATTGTGTAGAAAGAATTGCTAGTGTTAGAATGCATTTGAAATAATTGTTGAAGTTGGAGATGTGATTGTTGATATTGTTGCTGATAATTTGGCCGAGTTGAATTCTCGGATTGTTGTTGATAAAATTGGCCGAGTTAGATTCTCGGGGATGGTGTGTTTACAGGGGAAATGCTGCCAAATTTCGGCAGATTATAAGTGAAATTTTTTGAGAAGCTAAGGCAAGCGAATGACAATGAATCTAATGATTATGTGAATTCTTTTGTATGTAGACTAGCAAGCTTGAATAAATAAGCGTAGCTAATAGGACGTGGAGCAGGTATGTAAGGCTTACCTTTCTTTCTTTTGGCATGATCTTTATGGAACGAACAAATGACGTATATGTATGATTCCAAAGAAACTCCCATTCTTAGAGCCACTAGGATGGCTAACGTTCTTGATTTCCATAAGCTGTTTCACATGGTTCTGATGCGTATTGATGGTGTCTAAAGTTTTGTTTGATATGTTTCCAAATGGCATTCGAAAGATAATTGATGTGACTAAAGTTTTGATCGTCAAATGCTAGCACGTTCGATTATTCCATTGAGTCTTTGATATATTTTGATATGTACATATGGTTCCAAAAGCTATATTTGATTTGGTCCATAACGAAATCCGAAAGGCACTTGATATGATTGTTTCTTTGATTTTCCAAAAACGGCTTCTGAAACGTTCGTAGAAGGTTCTGTACTTCAAACGCACATAACTTTCTCATACTAAGTCGGATTGACCCGAAACTTGTTCCGAGCCTTCAGGTGTCGGCCAGTATACTTGTCTATCGAGTCTTGATTTATATGCAAATAGTTTCTCACTACTCAGCTCGTGCACGCCTCAATATGTCTATTCACCGAGTCCCGGGTCGGGTATGTTATCGTGCGTGCTCGACTGCATTATTCACCGAGTCCCTCTCTAGAGGGCCGGGTACGGTATATGTATATGATGATATGTTATGGTGGCCAGGAGGGCATATGATGATTTGATTCACCGAGTCCCTCACTAGAGGGCCGGGTACAGTATGTATACGATATATGATGTTCACATGCATGATTCTATCCACCGAGTCCCTTAATGGGCCGGGTACAGTATATATATGTATATGTATATGTATGCATGAGGATATGAAAGTATGATGACATGATCTTATCCACCGAGTCCCATGACGGGCCGGGTACGCTATGTGATAATGATATGTATGATCAATGCTTTAAAGGCAAGAGTTTTGGTATTCTGGAAATAGTACATGTTTCTGCACCCCTTATATCAGCTATGATTCTTTTACTGTGATTCTTGCCTTACATGCTCAATACATTTTCCGTACTGACCCCCTTTCTTCGTGGGCTGCGTTTCATGTCGCGCAGGTACACCCAGATGAGTTGAAGCTATTATAGAAGATGTTCCAGCGAGGTTGGCAAACTCCACTTGCTCCTGGAGTGCTGCCGAGTCAGAGTATATGTGCTACGATATCTGATTAATGTTAGAGACTTTGCAGACAGAGTCGTGGGTATTGGTTGTTAGTTCTGTAAGCGGCTCCATCAGCCGATGTGTCATTCTGTATTATGTGATAAATTCCATATGACTACAGATTTTGTGTGATTTGAGAACAAAGAGAAAGAATATTTCTGAAAGCCTTACTATGTATTTCATGTTATTTGGTTTAAAGGTCCAAAGAAGTTATGTGTGTATTAAGAGTCAGAGGGTTCTCTCGGCTCTAAGTAAGGGTCGGGTGCCCATCACACCCTAGCGAGATTAGGGTGTGACAAAGTGGTATCAGAGCGGGTTGTCCTAGGGGTTGTCTGCAAAGTCGTGTCCGGTAGAGTCCTGTTTATGGTGTGAAGCGCGCCACATTTATAAACAGAAGGCTACGGGGCATCTAGGGATTGTTGACCTTCTTTCTGTCTTAGATCGTGCAATAGAGCCAAGTCATAGGAAATGAAATTCCTCATATAAGCCTTACATACGACGGAAGAAGTGACTGGCGATATGGAAAGTCACAGGGGTAAGTATTGATATATTTGTTCTGTTACCTGAAACTAGAAGCTCTGGATGGCTGGAATGTGATATATAGCCGTATGCTCTGTAAGGCATTGTTGGTATTTGCTGCGTACAGATTTGAATGGTAAGAATTTGTAAAGGAAACCCGGTCAGAATTTTTCAAAAACAGGTTATTTGATCTGGAACACCTAATAGGAAGAGCGTGGAAAGGAAATATCGTAAAAGGACAATAAGTGGGATGAGTTGTTTCAGAAAGGTTATGGATTTGGTATCACGTGAAAAATAACAGCGAGCAGGACAATTAGCAGTCCAGAGGATTAAAATAGATAACATTCGAGGTTTAGTAGGAGTAAGGTTTGTTGGAGGATTTAGAGAAAGTCGACAATCAGCTTTGCTATAGATATTATACAAGAAGGGTGAGTGGGAATCCGAAAAGACTGATACCCGAGTACTTACAAGTAACGACGACGAAGGTATATTTGTTACTATCAGGAATCTGGGAATCTAGAACGAAAGGTAGTGATGCACGAAGGTGAAGGGTGAATATTGAGGATTGAAAAGGGTAAAATAGTAATTGTAAAGGGAAGAGCGTGTTATGAAAATGCCTCGGAATCTGTAAGACTTCGATTTGCTCTAGATCATGTAATAAAGGTCATACGAGGAAGTGGACGCGATTATATCAGCATTAAGGCACCGGATTTCATCAAAGTTTCGAGGTTAAGCGTGCTAAGGTGGGAGAAATTTTAGGATGGGTGACCCCCTAGGAAGTGAACTAAAAGTTCTATAAATTGAAACATAAGCGGCAAATGAGAAGCTAGAGTAGCCTAAGGGAAACTAGAGTATACGGGATGGTTGGAGATCATAAGAGGTCGCTGTTACACCTCGCGTTTTCAGAGCAGGAGTATGAAATTTATCTCACCGTAGAAATGGAGTGTCGGAGACGTCCTATAATGTTTTGAAAAGCACAAGCCATGGAAAGTACGTAAAAACGAAGAAAAAGGGCGAATTACGATCTCGTAAGTCGTAATCGGGAAAGACTATTTTGGAACACAAGAATATGGCCATTATCATGTATAACAAATGATAAATATCATGTATGAAGAGTTTCGAAAGATTTCGAGATCAAGCAAATTGAAGAAAATAAGTTCGACGAAAAATTGAGAAATGCTGGAAGGATTTTTAGTCAACTTTGGAGGGGTATATCTCCATGTATATTTGGAGTTTTAAGGCATTTCAAAAGCCTACAATGAAGTTCGTCGAGTCTAGTTTGTAATGCAACAAACCTCTCGTTGATAGGACATCGGAGTAGAGAATTATAGACGTTACAAACTGAACTGTCGCGCAGAAACAGGGCAACACAGTATGCTACAGTACCACTACAGTACTGTAGCTACAGTACGTCGGCCAACCCAAATATAAAAAGGGTCAAAACCCCCATTTTTCATCATAGAAATGTCCCAAACTTTCCAGAATTTTTAGCAACAAAAAGAGGCATAAATGTCACGACCCAACCCCGTGGGCCGCGACTGGTACCCTAACTGGGTACCCGTACATACCTACCTGACCGAATTTCGAACCATACAGATTTTTTTTTTTTTAAAACAGATGTTACAGAAGTACGCCGATACAGATACGGCACGCGCGCAAACATATATATGTATATACCTGAACATGCAGACATTTACAGATAAGCCGATAAGGCTAACATACAGACGAAACCCGTAACCCACACATCTATCTACAGGCCTCTACAGACATACTGAATCATATGACGGGACAGGGCCCCGCTGTACGCAGAACTTCCATACATACAGAACATACGGAAAACAGAAGATATATATACCAAAGTACATGCTCCGAAGCAAAAGGAGCTCTTCAAGATAGCAGAACCTGTGCCCTAGACTGGCGGCGTGTCACCGAGTGCGCCTGTACCTGCGGGCATGTAACGCAGCCCCCGAAGAACGGGGGTCAGTACGAAAATGTACCAAGTATGTAAAGCAGAAACATAACAGATACAATCATAGTCCGAACCGGAGTCACAGAAATATAACGGACAAAACTATACATTAGACGGACGGACAGAGTCATGATCCAGACCGACATACAAAATCGTGGTCCACACAGATAAACAGAATCATGGTTCGGACGAACCGACGGAATCATAATCCGAACAGACGAGCAGAATCAGAATCCATACGGACATACAGAATCAGAATCCATACGGACATATAGAATCAGAAGCCATACGGACATACAGACATAGTCGTAATTCAGACGGACAGACAGAATTATGCATGCAGAGTAGTGCAGAGTCATACTGAACCATACAGAATCATACAGAGGCATGTGCTTATATAAATACTGATGGCACATGCATACAGACATACAGATTCCGGCCCTGTCTGGGGGCGCGGTAACAGAACCCGGCCCTCTTAGTACGGGACGCGGTGGACAGACAGAATCAGATCAGATCAGATCATATCAGATGCCATCCTGGCCGCCATCCCCATACACAGATCAATATATCAAAATCATACAGATATAACAGATCCCGGCCCGTACGCCGAGGGACGCGGTGAACAATGCAGAGAAATATGCACGATAACAGAACCTGGCCCGGGATGCAGTGAAGGAATGCATTGAGACAGCCACGAACAGATCCATGGGAAACCACATACATACAGACTCACATACGGACTCAATCAGACTAAAGGGTGCCAACTGGCAAGTCAGAATCAGAGTATACGGATAGTATGCGCCTATATCCTATTTGGGAAGGCACGACAGATTATTATCAGAATCAGATTCTCAGATGTTCAGAAATCATTTTGTAAGAATTTCATAAAAATAGTTGTATCATGATCAAAATAATAGTTCAGATGGTTTCTGAGAAAATCGGACAAAACGGAAGTATTTAAAGTATTACAGAAGATATCGGGCCTTGCGGGCCCGCCTCGGACCAACCCGAGGCAACATATGTAAATTATCGCTAATAGACCTTATGAGGTCATCCATAATCGTTTGGAAGTGTTCCGACTCCGTTTAGGGAAGTTTTGTACAAAAATTCACTTTAAAGGCAATTTGTAAGAAAATAGCTTCAGTTGAATTGAAGGAATTGGAGCGGTTTTCCGTCTCGAATTCCGGGGAACGGAGTCGTACTTAAGGCTCGCGGCCGAGCCTATCACATCCAGAACATGCCTAGGAACAAAGGGAAGTGCTTCACATACCTCGATAGCGCCTTACGCTCGCTTGGCGTCGACTTCAATTTCGTCCAAAATCTAGAAATGGTCAAGTTTACCATTTGTTAGTTTCAAACTTTTCAATAATCCAACTTAACACTGACTTGCCTACCGAAATTTCGGCAGCATTTCCTCTGTATATAAGACATCCCCGAGACTTAGCTCGGCTCAATTCATCATCACAACAACCCAGAAATAGCATCAATAACAACAATATGCATTAAACATACGATATGGCATCACTAGCCATCCTTTCGACATAACGAAACATTTTGCGTTTCAACCTTACATTTCCAACCCAAACTTATTATTCTCATATTCATCATCCATCAAAATCATTACAACATACGTCGGAAGCATCCATACCATTTTCACACAATATTCATAAGGTATGCAAACATTCAAACTTTCCATTAAGCCACTACTTTTCCAATTTTTCCTAACCTTCAACATACAAGTTCATTATACATTTCCATCTTCCAAATTCATCCACAATAATCATAATTTGCCTCTTGATACTTTCATTTCCATTTTTACATAAACCATAACAAAGTTGTATGTTTTCCTACAACAACTTAATAACCATTAAGTTCCTTCACTCTCCTCACATAATCCATGATTAAAACAACCAAAATATTAATTCAAATCAGTCCATCAATTTCAATTAAAACAGCCCCTCACCCATAAATTTCAACAAAACAACAAACGAGTTTATAATGCTGTTTTCTCCGTTCTAATTCGTTAAAACTCTAAATAAACACTTTAATAACATAAAAGGAATTTTATAAATACCTTATCAGAAGCTCCACCACGAAAATTTCATCCCCCAAGACCAATATTTATCTCAAATTGAAGGCAACGCAACGTACAACGTTTTTCTCTTCATGAGCTTCGGGATTCAGAGCTCGGATTTTGATCAAAATGGCTTCCTTAGCCTTGAAGTTTTCTCTCTCTCTCTCTAATGTTCTTGGAAGATCTTATCTGAAAATGATCAGCCCTAAAGTGAATTTGCCATATATATTAACGTTAATGGGCCTCATGGGCCGAAACATTAGTGTTTGGGTCGGGTCCAAACTTGCTGCCCTGCCAGCCCAAATTGCATCGTCCATATTTCCTTATCCAAATATCATTTTGACGAGAGGTTTGTTGCGTTGGAAACTAGACTCGATGAACTTAATTTTAGGCTTTTGAAACACCTTAAAACTCCTCATATACTAGGAGATATGCCTCCAACAATATGGGCTAAAAATCTGGTCCGAGATTTTTCTGAAGTTGTTCGGATTCATTTCGTTCAGATTCGTTTAACTTCTAATCCTCTTCCGACCCTCGTGTAACCTCTTATACATGCATATACATAGTCATATACATACATAACAATCCATACACATCTCGAAGGGTCCGGAGAATCACAATAACCTTAAACTTAACTGGAGAACTTACGAAGCTTCGACGAAACTCCAATCGCAAAAATATATTCATATCTTTTATCCATCTTCTATAACATTACTAATAATCTCAAATACTTTAAAAGGGCACTCACATTACCTCATATACGCTCATAACGCGATTTCAAATCCTTTAGGTTACGATGTCACCTCGGGATACTTAAGGCAACCATACATATATAACGATATTCTTACTAACTCGATTAACTTTCCTTGAACTTTCTTAACTCATTTTTTTCTTGTCTTAATTAAAATAGCACAGACTCTTACGGGGTGTAACATCCTCCCCCCCTTTAAAACATTCGTCCTCGAATGTTAAATTGACCTCATGGGGCGTCATACCATTTCGGGAGGGTTCCTTTCATAATCGTCCTTCGTGGACTTTCCGACATGGCTTCTTTACCAGCATGATGGGGTAATTCTTCACATCACTGATTCAAACGCCTTCATAATATATTTTCTCATACCCCACATAATTATCGGACCATAAACTATATTCTCGTAGCAGACGAATGCTTTTCAGACATTATAAGTAATCGTCACTTCTTGGTACACTTCTGAGTTTCTTACCACATTATCGTAATCCCACTTCATACCAGACACCTCATACCAAACAGATTCAGAACTAGGACCGGAAGCGTAGAAGCATATCGGACGTATTCGTAATCGGAAGCAGACGTATTAAACTATGGCGGACGGATTCATAGTCAAAATCAGAGGTACGGAAGTATGTCAGACAAATCTGAGATCGGAGTCAGACGTACAGAGAGGTATCAGACAGATTCGAAATCAGAATCAGACGTACAGAAATGTATCATACAGAGTCGTGATCAAAGTCAGACAGACAGAAATGTATCAGACAGAGTCGTAATTAAAATCAGACATACGGAGATGTATCAGACAGACGCGTGATCAAGATCAGACGTACAGAGGCGTAATAGGCAGAGCCTTATCAGAATCGGAAGTGCAGAAGTATAACAGATAGAATCCGAATTAGTGTCAGATCACTCCTATTAAGGCTCCGGTGATTTATAAAAAAAAAATTCCTTATTGGTGAACTTGTTTGCCAAGTTATCATACAAATCGTCTTGCGTGTCGCTTATCGACTCTTTCGGAGATTTCCCCTTATTCACACTTCTTATTTTTCACCTTTCCTACTATTCTTCATCTGTCACAACCTTAGTTGCCGGGACTCGGCTCTTGATCCATATGGGCACCAAACGAAAATCATACACACACATACACACATACAGATATATTTACTAGTATCTTATTGGCGAACGTTTCTGACTGTTATTCAAATCCGCTCAATTTCCCGAGCGGTGTTGCACCTTTTCTTTTTGCCCATTTAGTCCGCCTCGTTCTGCGCAACTCCTGTAAGGGCACTAAATTACTCCACACATTCTATTTTCCTTTTGGTTATCCCAAATTTCCATTTATATCTATCATACTTACTCTTGTGCAAAATTTTGCATTACTTCCCAGGGGAGTCACCCATCCCAGAATTGCTCTGGCATGAGCACGCTTAACCCCGAAACTTTCATGCATTTGGACGCGTTAGGGCTGATATAATTTCGTCAATTGCCCTGCAGGACCTTTGTCACATAATTTTAGGGCAAATCGGGGTCTTAGCAAATTTTTGGAAAATTTTTGTAGCGGGTCCCACCCCCGGCTAAGTTGCACAATTACCATATTGCCTTTCTGAATCTCCGATATTCACTTTCATACACATATACATACAATTACAGACAGGCCACAGATTTAAGTCTTCGTCCCACGAATTCCGTCTCCAAATAGTCGGTGAAATCTGATAAAATATCACCATAAGGTGCTCTCCAACCACCGACAGAAGAAAACTAAATTCCGACAAGTATCGCGGAACCTGTTTGTACTTACTTTATATATATTTACTTCCATATCTCTGGAAAAAAAAAATTTGGGCAGAGGTTCCTCTGTATTTCTTACTATCCGAAACCTGTACACAAGAAATACCAACCATGCCTCACAGGGCCAACACATATACGCATATATATACATAATATCATGTCGTCTCGTAGCCACACGGGGCTAACAATTACAGATAAAATTATACAGATGTCGAGGCTTACCTCACATGCCCAACTCGAACAACATCGGAGGCTCCTTCCTGTTCACTTTTCTGTTCAATCTTCAACCTTATATTTCTACCACACTTCAAACAACTTCTCCGACACACAACTTTCATATTATTGCTTACCTGAGTACTGTGCGGCCTCCAATATCATCAGCCATTGCCTTCTGTTGATGCCGTCCTTTGGCTGAAATTAAAAGTTAGTCGAAAGGAATTCATATCCTACAGCTGGCTCTATCGCATGATCTAAGATTCAAAGAAGGGTAACATCCTAGATGCCCTGTAGCTTCCTGTTTATAGATGTGGTGCACAACACATCGATAAACAAGACTATACTGGACACGGCCTGTAGACTTTCCGAGGACTAACCGCTCCGATACCACTTCTGTCACGACCCAACCCCGTGGGCCGCGACTGGTACCCTAACTGGGTACCCGTACATACCTACCTGACCGAATTTCGTACCATACAGTTTTTTTTTTTTTAAACAGATGTTACAGAAGTACGCCGATACAGATACGGCACGCGCGCAAACATATATATGTATATACCTGAACATGCAGACATTTACAGATAAGCCGATAAGGCTAACATACAGACGAAACCCGTAACCCACACATCTATCTACAGGCCTCTACAGACATACTGAATCATATGACGGGACAGGGCCCCGCCGTACCCAGAACTTCCATACATACAGAACATACGGAAAACAGAAGATATATATACCAAAGTACATGCTCCGAAGCAAAAGGAGCTCTTCAAGATAGCAGAACCTGTGCCCTAGACTGGCGGCGTGTCACCGAGTGCGCCTGTACCTGCGGGCATGTAACACAGCCCCCGAAGAACGGGGGTCAGTACGAAAATGTACCGAGTATGTAAAGCAGAAACATAACAGATACAATCATAGTCCGAACCGGAATCACAGAAATATAACGGACAAAACTATACATCAGACGGACGGACAGAGTCATGATCCAGACCGACATACAAAATCGTGGTCCACACAGATAAACAGAATCATGGTTCGGACGAACTGACGGAATCATAATCCGAACAGACGAGCAGAATCAGAATCCATACGGACATACAGAATCAGAATCCATACGGACATATAGAATCAGAAGCCATACGGACATACAGACATAGTCGTAATTCAGACGGACAGACAGAATTATGCATGCAGAGTAGTGCAGAGTCATACTGAACCATACAGAATCATACAGAGGCATGTGCTTATATAAATACTAATGGCACATGCATACAGACATACAGATTCCGGCCCTGTCTGGGGCGCGGTAACAGAACCCGGCCCTCTTAGTACGGGACGCGGTGGACAGACAGAATCAGATCAGATCAGATCATATCAGATGCCATCCTGGCCGCCATCCCCATACACAGATCAATATATCAAAATCATATAGATATAACAGATCCCGGCCCGTACGCCGAGGGACGCGGTGAACAATGCAGAGAAATATGCACGATAACAGAACCTGGCCCGGGACGCAGTGAAGGAATGCATTAAGACAGCCACGAACAGATCCATGGGAAACCACATACATACAGACTCACATACGGACTCAATCAGACTAAAGGGTGCCAACTGGCAAGTCAGAATCAGAGTATACGGATAGTATGCGCCTATATCCTATTTGGGAAGGCACGACAGATTATTATCAGAATCAGATTCTCAGATGTTCAGAAATCATTTTGTAAGAATTTCATAAAAATAGTTGTATCATGATCAAAATAATAGTTCAGATGGTTTCTGAGAAAATCGGACAAAACGGAAGTATTTAAAGTATTACAGAAGATATCGGGCCTTGCGGGCCCGCCTCGGACCAACTCGAGGCAACATATGTAAATTATCGCTAATAGACCTTATGAGGTCATCCATAATCGTTTGGAAGTGTTCCGACTCCGTTTAGGGAAGTTTTGTACAAAAATTCACTTTAAAGGCAATTTGTAAGAAAATAGCTTCAGTTGAATTGAAGGAATTGGAGCGGTTTTCCGTCTCGAATTCCGGGGAACGGAGTCGTACTTAAGGCTCGCGGCCGAGCCTATCACATCCAGAACATGCCTAGGAACAAAGGGAAGTGCTTCACATACCTCGATAGCGCCTTACGCTCGCTTGGCGTCGACTTCAATTTCGTCCAAAATCTAGAAATGGTCAAGTTTACCATTTGTTAGTTTCAAACTTTTCAATAATCCAACTTAACACTAACTTGCCTACCGAAATTTCGGCAGCATTTCCTCTGTATATAAGACATCCCCGAGACTTAGCTCGGCTCAATTCATCATCACAACAACCCAGAAATAGCATCAATAACAACAATATGCATTAAACATACGATATGGCATCACTAGCCATCCTTTCGACATAACGAAACATTTTGCGTTTCAACCTTACATTTCCAACCCAAACTTATTATTCTCATATTCATCATCCATCAAAATCATTACAACATACGTCGGAAGCATCCATACCATTTTCACACAATATTCATAAGGTATGCAAACATTCAAACTTTCCATTAAGCCACTACTTTTCCAATTTTTCCTAACCTTCAACATACAAGTTCATTATACATTTCCATCTTCCAAATTCATCCATAATAATCATAATTTGCCTCTTGATACTTTCATTTCCATTTTTACATAAACCATAACAAAGTTGTATGTTTTCCTACAACAACTTAATAACCATTAAGTTCCTTCACTCTCCTCACATAATCCATGATTAAAACAACCAAAATATTAATTCAAATCAGTCCATCAATTTCAATTAAAACAGCCCCTCACCCATAAATTTCAACAAAACAACAAACGAGTTTATAATGCTGTTTTCTCCGTTCTAATTCGTTAAAACTCTAAATAAACACTTTAATAACATAAAAGGAATTTTATAAATACCTTATCAGAAGCTCCACCACGAAAATTTCATCCCCCAAGACCAATATTTATCTCAAATTGAAGGCAACACAACGTACAACGTTTTTCTCTTCATGAGCTTCGGGATTCAGAGCTCGGATTTTGATCAAAATGGCTTCCTTAGCCTTGAAGTTTTCTCTCTCTCTCTCTAATGTTCTTGGAAGATCTTATCTGAAAATGATCAGCCCTAAAGTGAATTTGCCATATATATTAACGTTAATGGGCCTCATGGGCCGAAACATTAGTGTTTGGGTCGGGTCCAAACTTGCTGCCCTGCCAGCCCAAATTGCATCGTCCATATTTCCTTATCCAAATATCATTTTGACGAGAGGTTTGTTGCGTTGGAAACTAGACTCGATGAACTTAATTTTAGGCTTTTGAAACACCTTAAAACTCCTCATATACTAGGAGATATGCCTCCAACAATATGGGCTAAAAATCTGGTCCGAGATTTTTCTGAAGTTGTTCGGATTCATTTCGTTCAAATTCGTTTAACTTCTAATCCTCTTCCGACCCTCGTGTAACCTCTTATACATGCATATACATAGTCATATACATACATAACAATCCATACACATCTCGAAGGGTCTGGAGAATCACAATAACCTTAAACTTAACTGGAGAACTTACGAAGCTTCGACGAAACTCCAATCGCAAAAATATATTCATATCTTTTATCCATCTTCTATAACATTACTAATAATCTCAAATACTTTAAAAGGGCACTCACATTACCTCATATACGCTCATAACGCGATTTCAAATCCTTTAGGTTACGATGTCACCTCGGGATACTTAAGGCAACCATACATATATAACGATATTCTTACTAACTCGATTAACTTTCCTTGATCTTTCTTAACTCATTTTTTTTCTTGTCTTAATTAAAATAGCACAGACTCTTACGGGGTGTAACAATAAATCCCACTTAAAATTGAGGATTTTGGATGAAATTTGAAGCTACAAGTACTAATCGAAGTCCGGGCAACGCATAGTCACAAATATGACTTCATTTTGGAGTTGGAGGAGCTTGGGAGCAAGTGAAAAATTGAAGATTTTGTTACTTTGGTAAATACAAGGTATGAATCATTAAATTTCTTTCTTTATCAACATGGATTAAGAAATAATTGCAAGAATAAAGGTTATATTTTGTTGTGTTGAGGTTGTTGAATTATGGATTGAGGTTTGAAGAAAATTTTGGATAAAATATGTATATAATCATCTTGTAGAACGTTGAGGATGTTGTTATTGATGTGTTGGTATTAATTTCAACTTCCTTACAAAAGTAAAGATTAATAAATAGTCGTATCACAAGTGGGTTGGTTGAGAAATTTGGAAAATAGTGTGTGGGCTGTTTTATGGCATATGTTGGTGTTGGAAATGATATTACGACTATTGGTATTGTTGTCGATGTTGTTGGTTATTGAATTGGAATTTCGGGCGAGGCATATAAACAGGGGAAATGCTGCCGAAATTTTGGCAGACAAAGTGTTATTTTAAAGAATTAACTTCTAAAGGCTCTAATCAAGTTTTGGTAAACATGACCAATTTGTAGATTTTGGCGGATTTGGAACGTGAATTTGGAGTCGCATAAGAAGCATAAAAGGTATGTTAAGGCTCGACCCTTTCCTTCTATGGCATGATCTCTATGTCGCAAGTTTACGAATGTTTTCATAGTCCCTTTATTTTCAAAAGTTAGAAGCCCATGACACCAAGGTATAAGTCTCTCCCTAATAGTTTACAAACTATTTTCCAAAATTCCCATATTTTTCGAAAAACCAAGTTTTAAGAAGTTGAAAGCTTTTATGACTAAAACGACGAATATGATTCTTATAATGAAAATGATAATGCCAAACATGAGAAAATGTCTATGATGATATGTAATAACAGTTCCATGTTAGGAAATCCTAAGTTATGGGTTCGATACGAATATGGGAATATTGAGTTATTTCTTGATTCTCAACTTTACTCCTTGATAACAATCCTATTTTCTTTCAAAAACTTCAAAGCATATGATTCAACGTCTTATGAAATTTATGATCCTATCTTATGTTATTTACTATTAGTCTCATCTTATATAATTGTTCCTTCAAGGTGAGACATGACGACCATGATGATTCCATAATACAATCAGAGGTTACCGACCTTACGTCACTCCGATAGAGTTGTAATTTTTCTTTGGGATCTCCTGCATGCCATGATATGATATATGTATATGGGGAAGATGGCAAAAAGGGTAAGGCGCTATAGACGCACAGCCACCTGATCAGTTGGAGTATGACACATGATATCGTCCCGGACGCGGGATGCCCGGACGCGGGATATATGGTTAAATGGATCGGAGCCGACGCCTCGGCAACATGATATGTTTATTTTCTATATATCTATGAAAAGAAAAGTTTTCCCATAAAGTAAAGTACTATATGCACATATGGATCGGGCTGCACGTTCCGCAGCAATACGATATAATATATGCACATATGGATCGGGCTGCACGTTCCGCAGCGCTAAGTATGCATGGTATCCGCCAAAGGGCACATATATGTACAGGTTATGTTTCTACCTCATGACATGTTCTACATTTCTCTTATGTCATTATCCCTGTTCTATGTTTTCCGTATGTTATTATTCATGCCTTACATACTCAGTACATTGCTCGTACTGACCCCTCTTCTTCGGGGGCTGCGTTTCATGCCGCGCAGGTACTCCCAGATGATTAGAAGACCTTACTGAAGATGTTCCCGCGGAGATGGCGAACTCCATTTGTCCCGGAGAATTGCCAAGTCCAAGCATATGCTATGATGTTTCGTTCTATGTTAGAGACTTTGCAGACAAAGCAATGGGTATTGGGTTGTCAGTCTGTAAGCGGCTCCAGCAGCCGATATGTTATTATGTTTCATGTGACGAGTCTTACATGATGTCAGAGCTTACTTATGAAAAGAAAAATATTGGAGAGCTTACTATGCGTTTCTTTCTTTACTGATTCAAGGGTTTCTATACGTAACAAGAGTCAGCGGGTTCGCTCGGCTCCAAATATGGGCTCGGGTGCCCATCACACCCTAGTAAAGTCGGGGTGTGACAAAGTGGTATCAGAGCAGGTCGGTCTAAGGGGTTGTCTGCAAAGTCGTGTCCAGTAGAGTCCTGTTTATGAGTGTGAAGCCGGCCACATTTATAAACAGGAGGCTGCGGGGCATTTAGGAATTGTTGACCTTCTTTCAGTCTTAGATCGTGCGATAGATCCAAGTAATAAGGAATAAGATTTCCCTATACGAGTTATACGTACGACGAGAGAAAGCGAGCGAGGCTGTGGAAGCTTATAGAGGTAAGTCCTGACATAATTGTTCTGTTACCTGAACTGGAAGTACTGGATGGCGGGGATGTGCCATGTAGTCGTACGTTTTATGAGGCATTGATGACATTGGACGCATACAAATTTTGAATAGTAGGAACGGTAAAGGAGGTTCTGCCAGGACGGGTACGCCCCACAAGAGGAAGCATGGAAAGGAAATACTGTAAACAGGTAATAAGTGAAATGCGTTGGTTCAGAAAGGTTATGGATTTGGACATGGAGACGAAGGTGGGGTCGCTATCATCGGGAATCTGGAAGTCCAGGACAGGAGGTAGCCATACACACAGACGGAAGATGAACATCGGGAACCAAAAGGGTAAAATTTGCAGCCGCATTAATGTGTTTACCACGGACGTGGGAGTGTTTTCCTGAAAGGATGACTTAGAAATGAAATGGATTTGCAAGCTTAAAGTGAAAATTTCATGACCTTTAGAGCCGATGCCACAAATGGCAAAAGAAGAAAAGTATTCGAGGAGGAAGGAACCTAAGGAAGGTTAAGGATGAGAGTAGGAAAAATATACAAATGGACTGTCCAAAGGAAGAGGAGAGCGTTTAGGCGCAGGGAAATTGGACAACCTCTAATCGTAGGCGTAAGAAAGATACTTTAACGAGTTAGCGATAGGAACCCGATTACGCACCAAGGAATGAATAAGGATAATGGGTCGACACTGTTGATTGGGAAATTAACGGTGTGGAGCGAAAATTCATGTAAGGTTTGAGAGATGTGATCTTAGAGGGAATGGAACGAAATGCAAGGAACGTGCGTGGACAGTCATAACATCATAAATATAGTTAAGGGTTCGATGAACGAGGATAAAGAGAGTATAAACTGTAAGGATTCCATGCTAAGGGAAAAAGTAGTAGCACGCTCGAAAAATATGGGCGCGTAGTTGCAACACAAGTGCATGGTTAAGAAAAATTACAAGTAAGTAAGCTAAATGAGTGAAAGGACTAATAGTGGATGAAAAGATATGGGAACGTTGACAAGAATGATGATATGGTCATAAAATGAAAGAAAAACTTATGGTAAGAAGTTTTCGATATGTTATGCACAAAGTTGGAAAGAAAGACGAGGAGTAAGGTATAAACGAAGACTTCACAAGAGGATTGTTGACGTATAAGGAGCCCCTTAAAAGGGGGGGGGGGGGAGAACATATTATATCAGACTCTAAAGGAATCACAACAATTTCAAGTGCCAGAAAAGGAAATCTATTAACCCGGGGCCAGAGTTCAAAACATATCGGCACATCAAGAGAATACCTGAAAGAAGTAAAAACGAATTGACAATGAGTATACCGTGAGTCCGACATGAAAGGAAAGGATGAATGATACCTTAAGAGAATGCTTCATGCCAACATGAATTACGATATGTTTATATCATGATTTGAATCCCTCATATCGGGCAAACTGGCGTCGTACCTAAGTACGCAGTGATATGTTTTAAAGGGTAACAAAGAGAGCAAGAAAGGTCTACAAGCTAAGTTCACAAAGAATAAGGGAGAAAATGGTAAGATCCAAAGGATATTTCGGACAGCAACGACGATTATGATGAAAGTATCAACAATTGGTAATCTGGAAATTTTTGAAGGAAAGAAAGAACGCGGTGCCTGTGAGTGAAGTAAAAGAGGTCACCGGATACTAGAAAATAATTCATGGACTTTAATTATACAGAACATGAAGATATACGCTATGAAATTATATGAACTATCGACGTGAAGCGGTGCTCGATTATATTTGTAAGGAATCCACACCGGAAAGCCAACAAGGAATAACGATGGCTGAAACAAGCGCCAATACGAAGGCACCAAAGACAAGTATACTTGTGTCGAGAAATGTGAGGGAAGGAAGCAAAGAAAAAGTTGTAATAAGAACTTAGAGATGTTGCGAACTAAGAAGTTAAGTGAACTCGGATCATAAGCTACCATAATTGTAACTGGACTGCAAAGGATAATAAATGGTAAAGAAACATTACGCACATACATTTTTGGACAAATATCTAGAATGAAAGATTAAAAGGGATAGTGACAAAGACATAAAGAAATAGGGGGTGAAGAAAAGAGGACACCAAAGGCCGATGGACACTTATAGCATGGTAAGCGAGACGACAACACTGTAGATAAAATAAGAGTAAGGAACAGCCTGTGGCCATATTGGATCGTCAAGTAAAGATTAAGTACCAAAGATGTGGCTTTTGTTAAGGTATTGTGACGAAACAATAACAGAGAAGAGATGACTTGGGAAGGACGAGGATACTAACTTGGTATGGTGGGTTAGAAAAACCCATGACACAGAATAAGGACTCATGTAAAGACTGAGAAGTTCGATTATAAGGAATCGGCATGAAAAGAGGACAACTATAAGAGGGATCCCCCCGAAGTAGTATAACGCCCCATGAGGTCGGTTGAACATTCGAGGACGAATGTTCTAAAGGGGGGGAGGATGTTATAGCCCGTATTTTGTACGTTCAGATGTTTCGGGGTAGTCGTGGTAAGTTAAGGGCAAGACCATTTTTCAAAATTATTTTAATGTACAAGTTGTTTATAAATATTATTTATGAACATTATTAGTATGGAAATATTGAGAAAGGCTAAGGGTAAAAAGTAAAATTCACAAAAGAGTTTATGGAAATATTGTGGAAGGCCAAGGGCAAAATGGGAATTTCACAGGTATTCAAGAAAATTCTTGAATGAACCATTTTGGCCATGTGGCCGTCCAAGCTAAGGTGGGATTGTCCCACATGGATGAATTATGAAGGTATATATATATGACTTATTAGTCATATTTCACACACAAAAACTCTAGAACCTTGAAGAAAAAAAAAGAGAAGAAGAAGAAGAAAGAAAGAGAAGGGCCATTCGGCCAAGGTCCCAAAAAATTTTGTCCATGAAATTGACCAAGAAAAAATATTTTCTTCTAGTGTTCCAAGCAATTGGAAGGTCCTCTTTAACATGGAATGGTTGTTGGAGCAATAAAATCATTTAATTGTGCAAGTTCACAACCTTAGTCAAGCCAAGAAGTTGAGTGAAAAAGGTATGTGTTCAATCTTCTCTTTCATATGTTATGGATGGTTTGTGCATGTTATGGTATGTAGAAATGGATGAAATACATGAAAATATGTATGTTGGAGTGTGGCCGAATAGAGGCGGTGTGGTGTAGATGTGATGAATTGATTTTATTTAGTATTTTGATTGTTGTGTTGTGGATTCCATGATGTAAAATGAGGATTTAATGGCTTGAAAAGAAGTTGTAATCGTTATGGGAGTGTTGAAGAAGTAATGTGACACTAGCATGAATTCTTATATTTGCATGAATAAATGTTGTTAATGTGTAGATTGTTAGTGAAGTTCATAAATTTGGAAGAAACTAATGTGTTGTTGTCCTTGGTGGTGTTGTGAGATTTCGGGTGAAAGTGTGCATTAATTGGGTTGTTTGAATATTGTGAGAATTGTTTAAAGTGTTCTTGAATCATGTTAGAATGATTTCGGATAAATACTTGAATGTGGGATCATTGGTGTTAGCTTGGATATATGTGATTGAGTTGAATAAAAGTGAAATGCCGTCGAATTGTGTAGAAAGAATTGCTAGTGTTAGAATGCATTTGAAATAATTGTTGAAGTTGGAGATGTGATTGTTGATATTGTTGTTGATAATTTGGCCGAGTTGAATTCTCGAATTGTTGTTGATAAAATTGGCCGAGTTAGATTCTCGGGGATGGTGTGTTTACAGGGGAAATGCTGCCGAAATTTCGGCAGATTACAATTGAAATTATTTGAGAAGCTAAGGCAAGCGAATGACAATGAATCTAATGATTATGTGAATTCTTTTGTATGTAGACTAGCAAGCTTGGATAAATAAGCGTAGCTAATAGGACGTGGAGCAGGTATGTAAGGCTTACCTTTCTTTCTTTTGGCATGATCTTTATGGAACGAACAAATGACGTATATGTATGATTCCAAAGAAACTCCCATTCTTAGAGCCACTAGGATGGCTAACGTTCTTGATTTCCATAAGCTGTTTCACATGGTTCTGATGCGTATTGATGGTGTCTAAAGTTTTGTTTGATATGTTTCCAAATGGCATTCGAAAGATAATTGATGTGACTAAAGTTTTGATCGTCAAATGCTAGCACATTCGATTATTCCATTGAGTCTTTGATATATTTTGATATGTACATATGGTTCCAAAAGCTATATTTGATTTGGTCCATAACGATATCCGAAAGGTACTCGATATGATTGTTTCTTTGATTTTCCAAAAACGGCTTCTGAAACGTTCGTAGAAGGTTCTGTACTTCAAACGCACATAACTTTCTCATACTAAGTCGGATTGACCCGAAACTGGTTCCGAGCCTTCAGGTGTCGGTAAGTATACTTGTCTATCGAGTCTTGATTTATATGCAAATAGTTTCTCACTACTCTGCTCGTGCACGCCTCAATATGTCTATTCACCGAGTCCCGGGCCGGGTATGTTATCGTGCGCACTCCACTGCATTGTTCACCGAGTCCCTCACTAGAGGGCCGGGTACGGTATATGTATATGATGATATGATGATATGTTATGGTGGCCAGGAGGGCATATGATGATTTGATTCACCGAGTCCCTCACTAGAGGGCTGGGTACGGTATGTATACGATATATGATGTTCACATGCATGATTCTATCCACCGAGTCCCTTAATGGGCCGGGTATGGTATGACTTCATTCACCGAGTCCCTCACTAGAGGGCCGGGTACGGTATATATATGTATATGTATATGTATGCATGAGGATATGAAAGTATGATGACATGATCTTATCCACCGAGTCCCATGACGGGCCGGGTACGCTATGTGATAATGATATGTATGATCAGTGCTTTAAAGGCAAGAGTTTTGGTATTCTTGATATAGTACATGTTTCTGCACCCCTTATATCAGTTATGATTCTTTTACTGTGATTCTTGCCTTACATGCTCAGTACATTTTCCGTACTGACCCCCTTTCTTCGAGCGCTGCGTTTCAAGCCACGCAGGTACACTCAGATGAGTTGAAGCTACTATAGAAGATGTTCCAGCGGAGTTGGCAAGCTCCACTTGCTCCTGGTGTGTCACGACCCGACTCGGGGCCGCGACGAGCACCCGGTGCTAGCCCACCCGAGCACCCTCTTAGCTTACTCTTATACTTACATCTAGGTGAGCCGCATAGTTATACATACATTTCCATTCATTCGTCAACTAGTCCCAATTGGACAACAGTACATTTATATCACCATAGGCATCTATGCCACATCAATGTACGTGGGCCAACGTGACCGACAAAATGATATACAAAACATAGGTCGACAAGGTCGGACATGTCTAACCATATACACATGACTACGAGCCTCTAGGAAGAGTATAACATATCACATGAGCGGGACAGGACCCCGCTATGCCCATAATTATATACACAAAAGAATAAGTACCCAAAAGCTATGGCTCCGAAGGAAATGGAGCTCCGCTATGTAATCTCTGAATAAGCAGCTATGGATCAAGTCTGTCTCCCTGTGCACCTGCGGCCATGACGCAGCGTCCATAAACAAAAGGACGTCAGTACGAAGAATGTACTGAGTATGTAAAGCATGATAATCATCAATGTAGAAGCATCATAGACAATATATGAAGTGGCATAGGAGGGAAGACAAATAATATCATCATCATGGCACTTACCTGCCTTTCATAGGAACTTTCCATTTCTCATGCGTATTTCGTAATAGTGCTCGTATTTGTATACATGCCCCTATTCGCATTCATATACATAGTCTTTTCACATTCATATTCATATTATATACATAGCCATACACTTATATACATACATAGCGTACCCGACCATAAGGTTCGGTGTTTCATACATACTTGGCCAACCAAGGCTCAATGTTATTTCTACCTAGCCCTACCAGGGCTTCAGGGTTATCCTTACCGTCTGCAGTTGTGTGCGCACGTTTCGTAATCGTATACATACTTTATACATATTCATATACATATATCCTACCCGGCGTTATAAGCTCGGGGGTGTCATTATAGCCCTTCATAGACACATGTAAATATAATAGCCCGTAGGCACCTTTAGCATTGTCACACCCTAACCTTACTAGGGTGTGATGGGCACCCGACCCCATAGCCGGAGCCGAGCGAACCCACAGACTTTCATTTCGTACATAATCTTTTCGGACTTTTAATCAAATAGAATGTAATACATAGTAGAACTTACTGAAACATATATATATATATATATATATATATATATATATATATATATATATATATATATATATATATATATATATATATATATATATATATATATATATATATATATATATATATATATTATAGCTTTCAAGTCAAACAAATCTGTAATCATTCGGACTTTATAGTATAATACAAAACGACACATCGGCTGATGGAGCCGCTTACTAAACCGACATACCATACCCACGACTCTGTCTGCAAAGTCTCTAACATTAACAGAACCTCTAACACATATCCTCTAACTCGGCAGTTCTCCAGGAGCAAATGGAGCTTGCCATCTTCGCTGGAACGTCTTCTATAATGTCTTCAACTCATCTGGGAGTACCTGCGCGGTATGAAACGCAGCCCCCGAAGAAAGGGGGTCAGTACGGAATATGTACTGAGTATGTAAGGCAAGAAGTGCAGTAAACAGAATCATATTCGGAGTCAGGAGCACAGAAGCATAACAGACAGAACCATAATAAGAATCAGAAGTACAGAA
This sequence comes from Lycium barbarum, assembly GCF_019175385.1. Lineage (NCBI taxonomy): Eukaryota > Viridiplantae > Streptophyta > Magnoliopsida > Solanales > Solanaceae > Lycium > Lycium barbarum. Next base: position 66,695,922 of record NC_083345.1, read on the forward strand.
GGTAAGTACCTTATCCGAGACATCAAAATGCTTACTTTCAGAACACAAATCATGTATGCCAAAATCATATATCAGGAGAAATACAGAAGGTAAGTAGCTTATCCAGAATATCAGAATACTTACTTTTCAATCACAAATGATGCATATCAAAGTCATGCATAGGGCACAGGAACATGGTCGCCACTCCCGTCTCTGGCGCCATAATACATCATGCTCCAGAAGATTTCATATCTCCGAACATCTCCGTCGCACATCATAACATATACACGGTATCCCGTGAACCGGACAGATACCACGAGAACCCGGGAACCGGATACACGGTACCCCGGGAACCGGACAGATACCAGGAGAACCCGGGGATCGGTCACATCATACTCCATATACATATACACGGTACCCCGGGAACCGGACAGATACCACGAGAACCCGGGGACCGGTCACATTATAATCCATATACACGGTAACCGGAGACGGACATATACCACAGTACTCCGGAACCGAACACATCATACTCCATATACACGGTAACCGGGGACGGACATATACCACAGTACCCCAGAACCGAACCCATCATACTCCAGAATTATATATATGTGGAACCCGGCCCCCCAAACAAGGGACTCGGTGAACCATACGCACGATACATACCGGCCCGGGACTCGGCGAAGGAGGTCATAACATATGCACGAGCAGAGTAGTGAGAAACCAAATGCACATAAATCAAGACTCAATGGAATAATCGAACGTTCTATTATCTGAAAATCAAGACATCAAAGTTTACAGAGGATACTCCTATCGGAATGTTCGAAGCGGATTACTCATAACAGATTACTTATGTCAGATTACATACCCATATCAGAATATTTATATCAGATCTGTCACGACCCGACTAGGGGCCGTGACGAGTACCCGATACTTGTACCGAGCACTCCCTATCTATCATATTACCTTTACCTCTTAGCAAGCCGTGTAAACAGAGCTATATTTTTTTTTGAACATTAACATTAGCAGCGTCATTCTGAACATAGGCTAATAAACTTCGTTAGCACTTTATACAACAACATTAACATGCCAAAACACCATATATCTAACTATACTTGACCGACTGTACATATCTGCCTACGAGCCTCTAGACATAGTACACTTATACATAGAAAGGGCTGAGTACTATCGTGCCCGAGATTATATATACACAAAATAGTACCACTAAAATAAGGCTCCGGAACGACTGGAGCGCTGTAGAGTACTGCTGGCAGAGCTCCTAAGGATCAAGTCCACCTGTCTGCTGACCTGCGCGGCATGGAACGCAGCGTCCACAAGAAGGGACGTCAGTACGAATAGTGTACCGAGTATGTAAGGCATAGATAATAATACAAGCAGTAACATAGAGTACGATTAATAATATCATGGAGTCACAGGGCATATAACGAGGCGAGAAAGTAACCTGTGCATAGGAAGGCCCCTTTTCAGGCCGACTGTCATGTAGGCTTGTCCTTTCGTCTTTGAACGTTTCTTTTCATAAGCATAGGAATTAACATTTATATATTACTTATTCTCGTGTACAGAAAATAGTACATTTCAGTAACGGTACCTTTTGGTCACATTTACAGACGCCGAATACAATCGGCTCTCCCAACCCCCTCCCCAACGGTGTCCCAACACATTACATCATATATATGTATCATACATTATATAAATATACAGACGCCGCGTACGGCTCTCCTATATCCCGCGTCCGGGCATCCCTCTTCCAGGATTGAATCCAGCTGAATCAGGTGGTGATATAACAGTGGCCCTTTCCCTTTCCCTATACACATATACATATACATTTGCTTATCTTTTATACATATACACGTCTCATATACAATTACTTATCTCATTTATATGTACATATACCTGTTTTATATACATATATCATATAAGCACACAAACGCCAAGGCAAATCATGTATCCATCGGAGTGACGTAAGGTCGGTGACCTCGATTACGTTATGGAATGCTAGTGATAGCTTTGTCTCACCTTGAAGGAACAAGTATTTTAAGGCGAGACTATCAACGGAGAATAGTATTACAGTAACCGTAGAATGAAATCGTGGGCATCATAGATGACCGTCATAGGCTTTGGAGTCAAAGAAAATAAAGATATAGCTAGGAAATATAATTACGATTCAAAAATTAGTGTATCACTTTCATGTTTACATAAGATACTTAGCTTAGTCATCTTAGTCATAGAGTCGTTCCGGTCGTATTTATCAAAGGTACATTCTCTTGTCTAACATTGTCATTATCATTATCCTCATAGAAACATTCTCGTTAGAGTAGTCATAGTACTTATCATTCGGTAACCAGATTGGGATCAAAAGTCCCCTTTGGATTTACTTCAAGTAAGTCAACCACGACTATAGAGAAATCCGAGAGTAACGGGCCCACCTCGGGCCGGATGAGGTAGCGTATACGTTTTACGTATGTTACGTGTCATAGCGTTACTTGTGAGGGTCTTAGGGTAATCGGGTCCCATTTATACAAGTTCTAAGGGTGTAGGAGGTTTTTCCAACAATTGGCACACTTTCTAGTTCAATTCTATTGAACAAAAAGTGGAAAACTTAGGTGCGGATTCCGGGGAACCGAGTTGTCCCCGAGGCTCGTACCCAACTTATTACAACTAAGACATGCCATAGAAAGAAGGGTGAAGCCTTACATACCTCCTTCCGCTCCTTTTGCTATTCCAACTTCACGTCACGATTTCGTCAAAATCTGCAAATTGGTCGTTTTTACCAAAACTCTCATTAGTATACTTAGAGTTGAAATCTTAAGGTAATACTTGGCTACCGAAATTTTGGCAGCATTTCCTCTATAAATATACCATCCTCGACATTCAATTTAGTCAAATTCTCATCAAACACAATCCGGGAATTCAAACCCGGCCAAACTATCAACATGAATTCAACAATCACACTAGCGATCCATACATTCAATTCAAGATACATGATATCAATTTACTACTTTCTTCAAAACCTTCCAACTCCAATAAAACAATGCAATCTTCTAATATATATATATATATATATATATATATTCCAACGACCCCATACCAATATCATTGTCTTTCATACGCGTAAGAACATCACATTCAATATGCATGATTTCTAAAATAAGTCTCCAACTTTCACAACTCAACTAAGGTTCCTAGACATTCATTAGCAACATAGGATTCACAATATAACAACAACCAAAACACTACATAAAATTAACTCATTCACTTCCATACTATACCACAACCTCACGGCCACACTTCATGCATGCACAACTACATTCTCTCCAAATTTATTCAACTTCCATCTTCCACATATCATTCACAACCATAACAACCAAACACTAAACAAAATAATTGAAATATGATTCTTATCCATATATGAACATGCACGGCCACATATTAATTTCCTCTCCTCCATGAATTTCATCCATTTTAGCATACTACAACACATATAAACCATGTATAACACATAAAACAAGATTAGAATTTACCTTTCTTATTCAACTTCTCACTTGCCTAACTCTTGGCAACTTGTATGATTTTGAACCTTTCTTGTTCCAACAACAACTCCACCTTGTTGTGCACCCCCTACTTGGTAGAAAATGATTTTTGGAGAAATTTTATCAATTTTTCTTGTTGATTTCACTCTTGGCCGAAAGGCCCTAGAACCTAGCTCTCTCTTTCTCTTTTTCTCCCTTTCTTGAAAATTCTAGAGCTTAATGTGATAAAGATGACTTAGTCATCTTATTTATTGACCAAAATTTATTCCATATGGGCTTGGACCCTATGCATGGCCGGTTGGGCCTCTCTTTTACTCAAAAAAAAATAGTTCAAGCCCACTTTGTATTCTTGGCAAATTCTTGTAATTTATGAAACATTTTTCCAACTTCCAAATTTGCCCTTCGTCTTTCTCCATTTTTCCACTAGTCATACCGCGAATTCCCCTTTTTCCCTTGACCTTTCTCATTATTTCCACTTTTAAATTTCTCATAAGCAACTCGTATGCTTAACAAAATAAAAATTATGGCCTTGCTTGTTGTCTTCCCGCGATTATCTTGAATTGTCCAATTGCATAAAACGCGGGATATAACAAGAGCACTTGTATCAGAATACTTGTATCAAAATATTCATATCCGAATACTTATATCCAAATACTCATATCAAGTTACTTGTATCAGAGTATTTATATCAAAATAGTCAAATCAGAATACTCATGTCAGAATTTTCTAGATACTTATATCAGAGGATGCATACAAATCATAGCAAACTCGGAACAATAGCCAAGATTTTCCCTTAATTATTGTACGGAAATGAGTCAAATAGAGCAATGCAAATAGGTCTCGGGAATTGTGGGCCCACCTCGGGTCAAGTCGAGGTGGCGTCCCAAAATTACGAACATTAGACTTTATAGAGTCATCTATGGAAGTTTTAGGACAATTTGATTCCGTTTGGAAAAATAACAAAGGTTCAAGCCGCTTTTCCAACAAAACATAAAGTACATAATTCAATTATATTGAATTAATAAGGGTCAAATTTGGCTCGGATTTCTAAGGGGTAGAGTTATCCCCGAGGTTCGTATCATAGCCTATCATAACTAGGACATGCCAAAGAAAGAAAGGGTAAGCCTTACATACCTTATTTGCCTTTTACGCTTGTCCAAACTCGAATCCCGTTTCCTCCAAAATCTACAATTGGTCACATTTACCAAATATTAATTATTAGGCTTTAGGAATTTAATCTCAAACCCATACTTGTCTACAAAAATTTGGGCAGCATCTCCCCTATACATACAACATCCCCGAGATTTAACTCGACTCCAAATCTCAACAACCATACCAACAACAATACCAACAACATCAACAATCAAAATAAAACGCATTCTAGCATGAATAGTATTCTTTTCCACATAGTGCGACAACTTCCAATCTAACTTCGCACTTCCAAACCAATATCAATGTTTTCATATTCATTTACTAATCAAGATCATTCCAACACAATTCGGAAGCATTTCATATCATTCTACAAAATATTTACAAAATATACAAAAGCTCCACCAACCCATAATCCACCAAAACCTCCAATCTTCAACATAAACATTCACAACACATTTTTATCTTCCAATTTCATTAACAACAATCATAATTTGCACCTTAACAATTCATTTCCATAATTACATAAATCAATCATAAATTCACTAATCTTTCTATCACAATTTAACAACCACTTTTCTAACAAGTTTTTGGCTAACATTCTTCCATTTACACCACAATGCCTCTACAACACAATTAACATAACAAATAAAATTGATTCATCCCTCTACACACACATAAGCATTCGGCCACACACATATATACACACCCACCATGCAACCTTCCATATTTCCATAAATTCTACCAATTTCTACATACTACAACATAAACAAGCCTTCATAACATCATAAAAAGGAATTAAATCTTACCTTTTCTCTTCAACCTCTTCACTTGACCAAAGTGCGGAAACGATGAAACGGATGACTTATCTTCCGAAACAATTATACCACGTTGTAGAGGGTCCTTGAATTAGTAGGAATACCACAAGAAAATAATTTTTGGTACAAGATTTCAAGGGGTCAAATTCCCCTAGTCATGGCCGAATGGCCCCTTATTTTTTTTTACTCTTCTTTGTTTTCTTTTTTTCTCCAAATTCTTGAATTAAAAGATGACTCCTCATATATATATATATATCTCATCACTTTTATATATTTATGCTTAGGTCCCTCAAATATGGTCACATGTCCCCCTTTTTTTTTTCTAGAGTTTTCTTCTCTTTTCTTGAATTTTTCTCACATGGTCAAAGAAGACCAAGTGTCTTCTTTTGTACACTTTAGCCCCCAAAGCAATGTGGGCATATACTTATGCCACACGGCCAACATGGAAATTTCAAGAATTTTCATGAACATTTGTGAAATTACCATTTTGCCCCTAGGCTTCCACAATATTACCATGGACCATTTTGCGAATTTTCCTTTTTGCCCTTAACCTTTCTCAACATTACCATACTACTAATATTCATAAACAATATTCATTACCACTTGTACATTAAAATAATTTTTGGGAAATGGTCATTCCCTTAACTTTGCCACGACTACCTTGAAATATCCGAACGTACAAAATGCGGGATATAACAAGCATCATTATTATTATCATCATTTTCGCTACATCTCTATCTTATGCTTACTCATCAAATGGGGTGCGTAATACAATCGTAGCACGTATCGAGGATCGTGAGCTTATGAGCTCGGAGTGTCAATCACTTGAATACAACATACTCATAGAGAGGATTTAAGAGTTTGGCCAAGGAACCATGCCTTATGAAAGAAGGGTTAGCCTCACATACCTTTTCGTCGGACTATTCTACACTTGCACGCTTTCTTCCAATGCTAGCGTCTATACCTTCATTGATATCATAACAATGGCCATTAGTCATTCACGTTATCCACATTATTGATTCCTTAGTTTGCCTCTAATTCACCCATATTCATGGTCATAACATCCAACTTCGTCCATTCGTCTAAAGTGTCTAGTTCATGATCTTAGTACCATTTATAATGCATTCATATCACAACACAACAACATTCATGATTCAATTCAAACTATTCCTCAAAATGCCACTATTCATCATTCATGACCTACTTGACCATATTTTCTACAATCCATGTATTTCAACTCTTCAATACCTTAAACATCATGTAAAAATCATGAATCTTACCTTAGAAGTTGTAGGAACAAGCTTTGGTTAATAATACTCCACTTTGAGCAAAACCCTAGTTTTTCTCCATTTGCATTTCTTGACTTGAATGGTATTTAATGGCTTGCTATGTACTTGCTTCACTTGTTTATGTTGTTGGTGACTTATAATCCTTGAAAACTTATGAAATAAATGTACAGAGATGATTCTAGAGAGAAGTGGTGTAATGTAGAAATGAAATAAACAAGTCTTGGTCCTAATATTTAATGAATTGAAATTCTGTGCTGAGGTGTACAGTGGTCATCCATGGAGGTTTACGGTCCGTATTCCAATTTACGGACCGTCCCTCGTGGTCGTCTTTAACCTTAAGCAGAACCAGAAACTTTGGCTGCATGCATGGTGATTTACGACCATGGTTTACGGGCCGTAAATCACTTTACGGTCCGTCCACCAGGTCATATTTTACCACTTCTCAACTGGGCAGAAAGTTGAAACCTTGCATGGCAATTTACGACTGCCAGTTTACGGACCGTATTCCATTTTACGGTCCGTATTTTGCACTTTACGACCACTGGGCAGTTTTGCCAACCTTCAACTTTTCACATTTCTCGACTTTTCATTCTAATCATTCTCGTCCATATACGCACATTGCTCATGAAACATTATACACTCGCACTCCTCGCACACATCACTAGTTCGTTTACTTGCGTACCAACGGGAAATTTTCCGAGGTGCAACATTCTTCCCCCCTTAGGAACATTCGTCCTCGAATGTTAAAGTCTCGGGGAATTCTACGAAAATTTCGCCAGAGTTCCCCTTATAATATGGCGCTACCATCCTGCCACAACAACCCATAGTATCGATGCCACACAGGGCCACAACGTAACAACATAAATTTTTTTGGCCACACATGACCCAAAAGCATAAAAGGAAATATACATACCTTATGATCTTGACGTCTCATCTTGGGCTTCTTCCACGGGCTGAAATAAATGTGGGTATTTAGATCGCATACTTTCTTCTGCTTCCCATGTCATCTCCTCTCGATTGCTATTTGATGTAATCCATATAGCCATGATGATGATCCAACTGTGCCATAATGATGCGGTTGAGGTTGATGCTGTGGTCGAGGTTGATATTAATGTTGTAATTTCGAGGACGAAATTCTTCCAAGAAAGGGAGGATGATGCAATCCAAATTACCATGGTGACGACTAAAAATGTTCCAGCCGAGGAGACCCAAATTGAAGCCCGAAAGGATGTGGATTGAAGCCCAAGATCTGAAATAACAGGTCTAGCAGCCCAAATTAGGACTTCTAGAAGCTCTAGTGTGAACATGAGGGGCTGGACTAATGTGAACGAAGGAAGCTTCCCTTTTTGTGTTTTCTAGGCTTATCAAAGGCTATTTTGACTTTCAATATGTGTAGTGGCTTTCTAGGTTTCTAGGAGTATGCATTTTGTAGTCTTCTATGCACCTAGAAGACTACACTTCCATTTATTTCTTTTGACTAGTATATTTTAAGAACCTTATTTAAAGGTGCTTGTAATTCATTTTGAAAGGAGAAACCTATCCTTGAATATTGAATATTATTGAAACCCTTTAGTCTTGAATGACTAGTGTTAATTTGGTGGACTCCAAATTGTACAACCCTCGTTTGATCTAACAGTTTGCTAGAGATGGCTATTCTCTTGAGGATTGTTCGAATAGGATAGGTGCCTTTTGATCCTTTTGGGAGGTAACTAGGACTAGTTCTTCTAGTTATTGTCCAATTGTTATTCAAATTGTGTCTTCTTTCTATCTTTGTTATTTTTCTTGCATCATTAAGAACTAGTCCTAGTTACCTCCCAAAAGGATCAAAAGGCACCTATCCTATTCGAACAATCCTCAAGAGAATAGCCATCTCTAGCAAACTGTTAGATCAAACGGGGGTTGTACGATTTGGAGTCCACCAAATTAACACTAGTATAAAACAAGAGTGCTACAAAACTGCCCAAAGATAATAGAGATTACCGTCATGGATTTGGAAAGCCCAAAGAAGAAGCATGAGCCAAGAAAACCTACCATCTTCATGGAGTCTGCAAGTCGTGGTTGCATACCACAATGATGTCCAGGGAGGATCTTTCTAATGGCTCTCCACCTGATTCACCTTAAAATACACTAAATTCGTTCCAAGGCTAAGTACAAAACAAGTAGAATAACTCAACTCCCAATACCGAAGTAATGTACCAGCCCACCCCAAAGTCATCAATTCCAACAAGTTATAAACCTTATGATCAATTCCAGGATCAAAAACAAAAATGGTCAACACATCAAGGTTAGCATATGTCTCAAGCATATCAACTAGTAACTCGAATAGTAACAACAAACAAGAGTGACAATGATGTATCCAATTACTACAAGAGTACTCTAGAGAAGCATGAATCATGAGGTAAGAATATGTGCCATCATTGATCTTAGAAACATCAAAGGGATAAAACCGTGTGTAATGACCAGATTTCTCATAAAAATCAAATAAGCAATCAAACTTATCAAAAGGAAGAATTTTACCTCTAAGATCATGACTACAATCCCAAGGTTCAAATGCATAACTTCAACATTTCAAGCTAAGGAATTTGGTATAGCCTATCTCAAGTGAGTTATCCATGTAAGGATCACAATAAGTAAAGTAATAGACACTAGAACTAGCATCCACCATTCTACTTTCCTTTTCCGCTTCAAGAATCACACCTAGAGATTTCAACTTAAATTCTGCTCTTAGTGAGAACTCATCCTCACGTTCTTCTTCACTATTAAAGAATTCTGCACTACTTTCCCAATCCTCTTCGAGATCACTTCCTTCACGTCTAGCACACTCAAAGTCACACTTTAAGTCCTCCACATCACAAAAGATCCTAAAACAATCATGACCCGCATCATATGAAAACAAATAGTAAAGAAAAGTGCTACTTAAGGTCACTTCACCATCAGTAAGTTCACTTTCACAATCATGAATACTAGTAAGCACAAGATCACGATTTGGACCACACAAAGAAGATTTATTACTTAAGAAACTTCCCACACTTTCCTTTCCAAGACAATGTCCTCTATCAAGTGAACTATCCAACAAGGAGTTAATTCCATCACAAGAAAGAGTATTAAGAAACTCAAACTCATCAGTAAACAAACAAGCATCTCCAAGTAAAAATAGTTTCACAAGAAAGGTCTCACCCAAGTTCACATGTTCAAACTCATCATTCAAGTCAATTTCATTATCATGCGCAGATTCAACATCATAAAGACTTAAAGATGAATTGCTTTCTTCCTTATCAAACATGGGTGGTGTGCCTAATTCCAAACAATCACATTTATGGCCAACAATTCCATCATATCCAGAATAATTATCAACTAATAATGGAATATTGCTCACACACACACAAGGTTCAAGATTGCTTTCTAAAGACAAGACGCTAAAATCAATCAACTTGTTTTCACTCCCTTCACCCACAGAAGTTGTGTCTTTTGCATTAAGACTCTTATCACAAGTGTCAACACTAGTTTTCATCACATTAAACGCACAAGTAGTTTCAGTTTCAGGATCACAACCAAGAACAACTAGTGTATCTCCACAAGATTCATTCAACTTATCATCACAAGACAAAGAAGATTTTAAGCCCACACAAGATAATTCCTTACTCATACTCACACAATCAGCATGCTCAACATTAGCATCTAAAGTAGTGAATTTAGTCAACTTACCTTCAAGCTCACAAGAATGGTTCTCTTTACCTTCAAGTTCCTCTTTTCGGTAAATCTGCTCTTCCGAAGTCATTGCATCCTCTTCATGAGTTTCTGATAACAACGAGGTTAGGGAGATCCCAAACTTACAATTAAAATATAAGAAGTGCAGAAGCAAATATAGAAAAGAATCTAAAAACTAGAAAATAAAAGATATGGGAAATTCGAAGGAACAATCCACGAATTTCCAAGAACGTAAGTTCTAAAGTCTTGACAAGATCCAAGTAACAACATATAGATTTATAGGAAGAAATCTAACGCCTTTACTTGAGATAACAAATCAAAAACAGTAGATTCGGATCCCGACCGCTTTATGAGTAACTTAAGACAACAATTAGTATTTAGAACTAATCGCCTTCGAAAGAATACCAAAAAGAAATCAAAGATATCAAAGAAGAAATTATCTTACTACCTTGAACTAAGAACTAGTTAGGTTGAAAGATAAATCCTAAAGTAATGCCACAAAGGTTCAAAAGAACTCTCAATATAATATATTCTTCAAAATCTGATTTACAATGAATGACAATCACCCCTTTATATAGTTGTAAAGGAAGGAACTAGTCAAAATAGAAATAAATGGGAATTATCTTCCCTAGAAACATAAAAGACTTCCCACACTAGGACCAATGTAGTCAACATAGATTAAAACAACCTAGAAGACTACCCACACTTGGACCAATGCAAGTCAACATATATTAAAACAAAAATTAAATATTTATTCTAGAAACTAATATTTGGGCCAATTTGGGTTGCTGGAAACTTCTTCTTTTTGGGCTGATTTGGGCCTCATTTCATCTCACTTTTTGACTTTAATTTGGGCCTCCAAATAGGTGTAAGACTTGAGGAAAAAATCTGAATAGGGCTGGAGGTCTTCTGCCATCACAAGACAATTTTTTTATTGCTAATTGAACCCCGTTGATCTTGACATAACATTTCCTTGTCCTTCAATGGAGTTGAGCTTCCATGGTCGCTATCATTCTCCCCCTCTTAAAGAAGATTCGTCTCGAATCATGGTGGTAACCTTATTTGCTATTTAATGCATTTGAGCCTTCATGGTTGCTATCATTCTTCCTCTCTTAAAGATGATTCTCGTCCTTGAATCTTGATATTTTCCTGCAACCAACATGATAATCACAATAAGTAGAAAAACACAACAACCACTTGGTATGAGTAACACAAGGTAGTGACCATGCAACCATTTAATCCACTTATTATTTTTATGCACAAACACTCCTTTTAAATGTCCAAGTATAACATCAGCTAATAGGAAAATGTAATCACCAACACAAGCACTAAAAACACAATTCATTAGCTCTTTAAACTGCAGAGGGTCATTAGCTAGACAAAAAGCGTATGAATACAAGGAAAACATACCATATTTGCTCTTCCTAAATAATGTAACCTCACCATTAGATATACCATAATCAAGAGATGGATCAAAAGTAATTTCCTCAAGAAGTGGCTTGGAATAAACCTGCAAAAAAGGATCGACGAAACAAGATAAAGATATTGTGAAATTAGCAATATGTGAGCACTTATCCTTTTCCACACTTGAGCGGCTATATCCTGCATTTAGCTCAACTTCCTTAATATCTAAGACACCAAAAGCTTCATGTGTCTCGTTATATTCATTGGGAATTTCACCATCTTTTCTTCCTTCATTGGTATCCTATAGTGGACAAAAATAAACTGCAAACTCATCTTTATTATCATCCCATAATGGGTTATGACACAATTTAAAACCTTGACTAATGAGATTAGTCATATCCCCTTCCATTGCTACAACTAAAAGACTACTAGCATAGTGCATATTAGACATGAAAGAGTTCTCATCAACAACTGCATTACTAGAGTCAAATAAAGAATGACCTAAACAAGGAGCATAACTCTCATCCATAGGTGATGAAACAACAAATTCAAAAATTGAATTATCATAACTCCTACCTACAATTCCTTTACATTCAATGGCTTTTAAAGCACATACAGTATTAGGTTTAGCCATTTTACCACAAGTTGCTTCCTTAAAGGATACCTTGGTCTACATGTGATGTAGCACTTGAAAATTTTGTGGAATCTTCTTGGCAACATAAGATCTTTATCTCTTTTCTTTGTTGTTCTAAAGACCGCATGGGCGCTTGTTTCGAAACCTGCAATGTAGATTCAAAAACACTAGAAAGATAAAGAGTAAGGAGGTTAGAAGATAAACAAGAACCATTCTCACTTAAGCTCTCTTTTGATTCTCTCAATTCTTGTAACAAAACACTTTTTGTTCTAACATCTCTGCCTTCACTCTCATTCTTTTGACTCTTGCTTTTGTTTTTCTCTCCATTCTTTTCCTGTGACAACTCACTCACTTTTCTCAACTGAAACTTTCCTTTTTCCTCTCTTGAGTTGCCATTTTGCACTCCCTTACTCCTCCCAATTTTGTATCTCTCTTCCTTATCATTTTCTTTTTCACTCAGTTCTTTTATTCTCTCATCTTCTCTTCTTTTTGGAGGTTTAGGAACTTCTGTTAGTGTAAGAAAAGTTACACATGATGAAGAGTCACTCTTTTGTTCACAACTTGACTCCTCCTCTTGGAAGATTACATACTTAACCATCGTATTGGAACGAATAGGACTTTTGGAGTTAGCTTCATCTTGGGACAGTGTTATAGAATGAATGCACCTCAATTCCTCCTTTAAATCACTCCACGTCAAAAGTAGCCAATTAAATTTCACCCAATGAGGGTTACGATAATCATCGACTAATTTCCGTAATTTCAAGGACAATGCCCTTGTGGCAAACTCCAATTTTTCCATCTCCCAAAATTGTTACAAGCAAATATATGCTCCATATAGTATTCCCATCGTAGGTAAGTGTCTTTACTAGCACACATGCACAATCTTGGTAGTACCACATGATTACTACCGCACTTGGCCAATCCTTCATAATCATAGATTCTTGCAATTGTGAAAGACATAGTTATTTTAAAGAAATGTATCACTCAGTTTATTTATTTTTTTGGCTTTCTCCCTCAATTATTCTCACCCACTCTTGCCTTTTTCCCCTCAAATAACCTTTGGGAAAACACTTTATGGATTTATAATTAAACCCCACTAGAATCAAGCCCTTAGTACTTGTTACACTCCATAATAATCCGTGCTACGTGAATTAAGACAAGAAAGAATGAGTTAAGAAGGTTCAAGGAAAGTTAATCGAGTAGTAAGAATATCGTTATATATATGATTGCCTTAAGTATCCCGAGGTGACATGGTAACCTAAATGATTTGAAATCGCGTTATGATTATGTATATGAGGTATTGTGGGTGACCTTTTAAATTATTTGAGATTATTAGTAATGATATAGAAGATGGATAAAAGATATGAATATACTTTTGCGATTGGAGTTTCGTCAAAGCTTGTGAGTTCTCTAGTTATGTTTAAGGTTATTGTGATTCTCCGGACCCTTCGAGATGTGTATATGAATTGTTATGGATGTATATGAGTGTGTATATGTATGTATAAGAGGTCACATGAGGTTGGAAGAGGATTAGAATTTAAAGAAAATGAATCGGAACAACTTCAGTAAAATCTCGGACCGGATTTTAGCCTATATTGTTTGAGGAATATCTCCTAGTATATGAGGAGTTTTAAGGTGTTTCAAAATCCTAAAATGAAGTTCATCGAGTTTAGTTTTCAACTCAACAAACCGCTCATCAAAATGATATCGGAATAAGGAGATATGGATGATGAAAGTTGGGCTGGCGGGGCAGAAACTTGAGACCCGATCCAAGCACTCATATTTTTGGCCCATGAGTATGTTTCGGCCCATGAGGCCCATTAACGTTAATATATATAGCAAATTCATTTGAGGGCTGGTCATTTTCAGCTAAGATCCTCCAAAAACATTAGAGAGAGAGAGAGAACTTCACGGGCACTGTTCACAGGCGGCGCCACTGTTCACGGGCACTGTTCACGCGGCGCCACTGTTCACGACCAGCCCATTTTTGCCCCCTTCTACACAATTAATTGGAGAGGTTTGAAGATCAAGAGGAGTAAAATGATGGAGATCATGGTAGCCATGGCAACTCACGGCCATGGCTTTCTTGAAGACATTACATGGTGAAAATTAGAGCTTGTCTCTAAGGTAAGATTTAATTCTTTTCTACATGTTTTGGAGGTAGTTTAGACTTGTATAGCTTGGTAGATGTGTGTTGAATACAAAAGAGTTATGTATGTTGATGTTGAATTATAAATTGAGCCGTGTAAGGGGGGTGTTTTGAGTAAGAATGATGAATTGGTTTTAGTAGCATTATGTAGGAATTAAATGGTTAAATTTAAAGTTGTGTTGTTTTATGGACATGTTGTTATCCTTGCTGAATTGAAAGGATTGAGGGTATGATTATGTTCATATGATTATTGTTGTTGTTATCATGGATTATGTGATGAGAATGAAGGAATTTAATGGTTAGAGTTGGAGTTAAATTTGTTGTGGGTTGTTGTAGGGATTATAATGATAATAATGTGGTTTACTTGCATATGGATGGATGATGTAGTTGTGGTGTAGCTGCTGTAGTATTTCATTAAATTTGCTGAAAAGATTGCATGAAATAAGGTATAAGAAGTGTATATGGGCTGCTTGGTGTATTGTAAGTGTTCGTTAAAATTTCGGGCATCGTTATGTTATAGTTGGGGGCTGTTTTGATATGTTGTTGTTCTTGTTGAAATAAAAGAATTGAAGATATGGTTGTGTCCATATGTTATTGTTGGTATTTCTGTGTCAACAGGAGAGCAATTGGAAATTCGGATAGGCGAATATATAGGGGAAATGCTGCCGAAATTTCTGTAGACAAGTACTAGCTTAGGATTGAATTCCTAAGTACTTGTAGCTAACGTTGGTATTTAATTATGTTATTGTAGATCTTGGGGAGCCCGATACTTGAGTTGAGATTAGCTTAGGAAGCGATCGAGGTATGTAAAGCCTACCTTTCCTTCTTTTGGCATGGCCCTTATGAAACGAGCAGTTGGCGTATATGTATGATTTCAAGAAAATCCTATTCTTAGAGCCACTAAGATGGCTACTATTCTTGACTTCCATAAGCTATTCCATATGGTTTGATGCGTATCTATGATGTTCGAAGTTCTATTTGACATGTTTCCGAATGGTGTTCGAAAGATAATTGATATGACTAAAGTCTTGATTTTCAAATGCTAGCACGTTCGATCATTCTAATGAGTCTTTGATATATTTTGATACGTACATATGGTTCCAAAAGCTCTATTTGATTTGATCCATAACGATATTCGAAAGGTACCTAATATGATTGTTACTTGATTTTCCAAAAAAAAACAGGCTTCTGAAACGCTTTTAGAAGGTTCTGTACTTCAAAAGCTCATAACTTTCTTATACTAAATCGGATTGACCCGAAACTTGTTTCTGAGCCTTCAGAGGTCGATAAATATATTTGTCCATCGCGTTTTGAAAGTAATTTATCTATTTATATGCATATGGTTTTCTCACTACTCCGCTCGTGCATACTACTATTACATCGTTCGCCGGATCCCGGGCCGGTTTTGTCTTCGTGCGCACTATGTTATATTCGGCAGTATGATGTGTTACGGTTTCCGAGACCCTCGCCATAGGGCCGGATACCACTTATATATAGAGTTATGATGTGTTATGGCATACGATGTGCTATGATGTTGTGATATGTTATGATGATACGATTTGTTCGGGATTGTACGAAGATTTGAAACCTTCTGGAGTATGATGTGTTGTGGCGCCAGCGTCGGAGTGGCGACCACATTCCTGAGCCCTATGCATGATTTTTATTTGCATTATTTATGTTTTCAGCACAGGTTTATACTAATTTTGTATCCATTTTCCGTACTTCTCACTTCAGTTATGATTTGGATTACTGTATTTCATGCTTTACATACTCAGTACATATTTCGTACTGACCCCCTTTCTTCGGGGGCTGCGTTTCATGCCCGCAGGTGCAGACGTTCGTTCTGGCGACCCGCCAGTGTAGGATCCCTATTCTGCTATTTTGGAGTACTCCTTTGATCCGGAGCCCATATTTTTGGTACATATCTTTTGTTGTACATGTTTCTGTATATATGACTATTTGGGGTACGACGGGGCCCTGTCCCGTCATATGTTTCTGTTGTGGTTTGTAGAGGCCTGTAGACATATATGCGGGTCATGGGTCGTGTTTGTTCGGTTATGTCTGTGACTTGTGCCTTAAGCGGTCCCGTTTGCTATTATGGCCGAAACGACCCATATGTATGTATATTCGGGCGATGTGTATTCTGCCAGCCTGCCGGCTTTTGTATGATATTTCTGTTACAGGTGACCGCTTAAGACGACGTCTGTTCTCAGTATTTGTGCAAAATAACGTATGTTAAATATGAATAAGTCTTTGATATGTCGGTTTGGTAAGTGAATAAGTATGGGTGTCCAGTTAGGGCACTAGTCACGGCCCACGGGGTTGGGTCGTGACAGTAGTAAAATAAAGAATTTTAGGGCACTAAAGAAAGTGAAGAACCAATCCTAGAAAGAATTAGAATTTAGTTGAAACAAGACTCGAACAAAAAGGACTTTTTTTTTAACAAGATAAAAGGAGTAAGAAAAAAATTGATTGCTTCTTAGCTTTAAAGATCTAGGATCCCCTCTTCTTGTTTTCTATCTTAATCTTTAGAAAACAAATAAATGGAAGAAATTTCTTGAAGAGCAAACACTAAACTTTTTTTTTCTTTTTTTTCCGTCACTGTTCACTGCTACAGTACTTTTAAATTTTTTATTTTTTTTTGCTCTTTTTTTTTTCAACAAATCCCCAAGATTATCAAGAACGGAATCTTGATAGAACCGCTCTGATACCACTTGATAACAACGAGGTTAGGGAGATCCCAAACTTACAATTAAAATATAAGAAGTGCGGAAGCAAATATAGAAAAGAATCTAAAAACTAGAAAATAAAAGATATGGGAAATTCGAAGGAACAATCCACGAATTTCCAAGAACGTAAGTTCTAAAGTCTTGACAAGATCCAAGTAACAACATATAGATTTATAGGAAGAAATCTAACGCCTTTACTTGAGATAACAAATCAAAAACAGTAGATTCGGATCCCGACCGCTTTATGAGTAACTTAAGACAACAATTAGTATTTAGAACTAATCGCCTTCGAAAGAATACCAAAAAGAAATCAAAGAAGAAATTATCTTACTACCTTGACCTAAGAACTAGTTAGGTTGAAAGATAAATCCTAAAGTAATGCCACAAAGGTTCAAAAGAACTCTCAATATAATATATTCTTCAAAATCTGATTTACAATGAATGACAATCACCCCTTTATATAGTTGTAAAGGAAGGAACTAGTCAAAATAGAAATATATGGGAATTATCTTCCCTAGAAACATAGGAGACTTCCCACACTAGGACCAATGTAGTCAACATAGATTAAAACTGTCACGACCCAACCCCGTAGGCCGTGACTAGTGTCCGTGCTGGACACCCAAACGTACCCAAACCCCAAACCAGTATTTTAGCAGAAAATATCAATATAAAGTTAGTAAGCGATACTAAATAGTGCAGGGAAACATATATAGCACGTGGAAGCCGATAAGGCCATCACAGATCATAATAACCCAAAACATATACAGAACCCACACAGATATATCTACAGACCTCTACAGAGCATAACAGAATCAAAAGGTGGGACAGGGCCCCGTCATACCCCTGAATAGTGTACATATATACAATAGTGACAGACTGTACCAAAAGATGGGCTCTGGATAAGAGAGCGCTCCAAAATGGCAGAATGAGATCCTAAGCGGGCGGATCAGCAAACCTGTCGTCAGCACCTGCGCGGCATGAAAACGCATCCCCCGAAGAAAGGGGGTCAGTACGAAATATGTACTGAATATGTAAAGCCGAAATTGCAGAAACAAATCATAACTGGTACAGAACGTACAGAATGTGAGCAGAAAATCCAAAGTATCAAATACATATTTTCAAAACATGCAGAGTGTGTACAGAAACATATGTCATATCAAATCCGGCCCCTGCCAAGGGACTCGGCAGACCGAACGTGGCCACCCTCCCGACGCTGGTGCCACAACACAGAAGAATCAGTAGAGGGGCATAACCCCGTAACATAATATGTCATATCAGATGGCCATAGCAAATCATATCAGAACAAGCGTACATGGCACAGCATACTCCACAAACTCATGTACGCGTATACCTGCCCCCTCACATCGAGGCACGGCGAACAATGCAGAGGATCACGCTTGACAACATATCCTGGCCCGGGCTCATAGTGGGAAACATTGGATCCACGAATGGAGTAGTGAGAAACTAAATGCAATTAAAATATCATAAATATTTTCAGAGACTCGATGAGGCATATCAATGATAAACTAATCCAATGAAGTCAGACGGAATCATAATACGTGGGTCTCGGATGTCATAATGAATTACAGAAGCATACTCTTTCTGAAATCGTTCCAAGTGCCAAAACAATTCATAAGACTTAATGAAAGATTTAAAACAGTTTTTGTTTAGTAGCTAAAAGAGTAGTCAGAACATTTCTTTCAAAATCTGCTCGAAAACAGGCCTTAAGAACAATAAGGGCAAAACCGGGAATAGTGGGCCCACCTCGGGACAAGCAAGGCGGTGGGCTCAAATTACGCATTTTTAAGCTTATAGGGTCACCTACAAAGGTTCTACAGACATTCTATAACTTTTCATATAGTTTGGGGAAAGTTTGCATAATTTTCAAGAAAGCATACAAGAAGGGTTCAATTCCATTGAACGAAAATGTGACAATTTCAAACGCGAATTCCGATGAGCAGAATATCCTCCGAGGCGTGAATCCAATCCTAGTACATCTAGGACATGCCAAAAGAAGAATCGGGTAGCTTTACATACCTTTCAAGCTCCTTACGCCTTTCCAAGCTCACTTCCCGTTTCGTCAAAAATCTACAAATGGTCATGTTTACCAATTGTGAGTTATAGATTCTACGAATTCAACTTAACTCATATATGTCTACCGAAACTTCGGCAGCACCTCCCCTATACATATAGCACCCCCGAGAATTCAACTCGGCCAAAACAATCAACAACAACCCAACAACAACACCACCAACAACAACAATCACTATAGAATGCAATATGACATAACTAGTTCTACTTTGCGACATAATACGATACCTTCGCATTTTCAAATCAATATCGACATTCTCATATTCATTAGTAATCAAGATCATTACAACACAATTTGGAAGCATTTCATATCATGTCCACAAGGTATTCACAAGATATACAAAATATACAAACTTTCCGCCTAAGTCATAATTCCTCCAAAACTTCTAATCTTTAACAAACATATTCATAACATGTTTCCATCTTCAAAGTCTATCAATGATCGTCATAATTTGCAACCTAACAACTTCATTTTTCATAATGTCATAAAATCGTACTAAAATGACATAAGCTTCTACATTCCATTTCAATACAAACTTATATCATTTTATCTCCATATACATTGCAAGCATCACAATAACACAACTAACACACTAAACAAACTTAATCCATTTCCATTACACATAACTCCATACCACACGGCCAAACACCACATTACTAACCTCAACTAAATTAATTCAGTTTTCATTTACAATGTGAATACCATCATCCACACAATTAGAATATAACATAAAATTCAACTCCTATATGTATACCACATATATACCCCCCCCCCCCCCCCCCATGGCTACACACTATATTCCAAACCCACTTTGAAATCTTCCATATTTCTATACTTTCAACTCATTTCTACATACTACAACACAAACAAGACTTCATAACACAATAATAAGGGATAAATTCTTACCTTTTACTCTAGTCTTCTTCACTTGGATATATGATCAAATTGATGAACCAAGACCTCTTTCTTCCAAACCAACTACACCAAGTTGAAAAGGGACCTTGAATTAGTAGGAATTCAACAAGAAATTAATTTTTGGAGGGAGATTTTTTAGGGTTGATCTTCCCTAGCCAAACCCGAAACCTCTCCCCCCTTATTTGGGCCTCATTTTTCTCTTCAATTTTCTTGGCCCAATGAATTAAATCCTTGCTTTACAATTCCGGAAACTAATTTCCGAAATTCCAATTTTTGCCCTTAGCCTTCCCCGACACTTTCACATTAATATTCTTTCACAAACAACTCATGTGCTAGATGTAATCAATTATGACTTTATTTTATACCAGTCAAGATTATTTCTAATTTTTCCAAATGTGCGAAAACACGGGATATAACATCCTCCCCCCCTTTAGAACATTTGTCCTCGAATGTTAAATTAATCCTATAGGGTTTGAAATGGCTTCGAGGGAGTTCCTGTTTATGGACAACGCATATGGTACACATTCATTATTGAAATGGAATTAAGCAAAGATTCAAGATTACCTGAGGGCATAGGGAACAATTGTGGATATTTCTTCTTCATTTCCTCTTCGGCCTCCCAGGTCAATTCTTCCCTATTATTGTTCCGCCACAGCACCTTCACAGAAGCTACATCTTTGTTTCGGAGCTTTCTTACCAGGCGGTCCAAAATGGCTACGGGCTGCTCCTCGTAAGATAACTGCTCCGTCACCTGAATATCATCTGCAGGAAATATTCTGGAAGGATCACCGATGCATTTGCGGAGCATAGATACATGGAATACCAGATGTACCGCTTCCAAATCAGATGGCAGATCTAACTCATAGGCGACATTTCCAATTTTCCGCACAATCAGATAAGGCCCAATATAACGCGGACTAAGCTTACCCTTTCTGCCGAACCGCATTACGCCTTTCATAGGCGATACCTTTAGAAATACCCAATCACCAACTTGGAATTCCAAAGGACGACGCCGTTTGTCAGCGTATGATTTCTGTCGACTCTGGGCTGCCAATAGTCGCTCCCGGATAAGTTTCACCTTATCAACGGCCTGATGGATCATATCTGGGCCGATTAACTCTGTCTCGCCAATATCAAACAAGCCGATAGGTGACCTGCGTTTCCTGCCATACAAAGCCTCGTACGGAGCCATCTGGATGCTGGAATGGTAACTGTTATTATAAGCAAATTCAATCAATGGCAAGTGATCATCCCAGCTACCTCTGAAATCAATAACACAGTCCCGTAACATATCTTCCAGCGTCTGTATAGTGCGCTCGGCCTGTCCGTCACTCTGAAGATGAAATGCTGTGCTCAGACTCGCCTGAGTCCCTAATCCCTCCTGAAAAGACCTCCAGAAGTTCGCCGTGAACTGGGCACCTCTATCAGTGATAATAGATATAGGAACTCCATGAAGTCGCACAATTTCTTTAATATAAAGCCTGGCATAATCCTCAGCGGAATAAGTAGTTCTGACGGGGAGAAAATGGGCTGATTTTGTCAGCCTATCAACAATAACCCAGATGGAATCATACTTCCGTGGTGTGCGAGGCAAACCTGTAATGAAGTCCATATTAATGATCTCCCACTTCCACGTCGTAATTTCCATTTCTTGCAACAGTCCACCCGGTTTCTGATGTTCAATTTTGATCTGCTGACAATTTGGGCACTGGGCGACGAACTCTGCGATATCCCGTTTCACACCATCCCACCAGTATAAGCATCTGAGATCATGGTACATCTTCGTAGACCCAGGATGAACAGAATAGCGAGCATAGTGTGCCTCGCTCATAACCTGCTGTCGTAGCCCTGCAATATCAGGTACACATAACCTGCCTCGGTATAATAAGGTTCCGTCTGGTGTAAACTCAAACGGAGTATTCTCCTTGTCATAGGCTGTGTCTCTGTACCGAGCTAAAACAGGATCTTCGTATTGGTGCCGTTTAATATCTTCCTTAATAGATGACTCGGAAACCCCTCGGACAGAAATCCGTGTACCTCCAGAATCGGCCAGACGAACCCCAAGATTAGCCAACTGATGAATATCACGCACTATCTCTCTCCTGTCTGGCTGTAAATCTGCCAAGCTGCCCATAGATTTCTGGCTAAGCGCATCTGCAACAACATTAGCCTTGCCCGGATGATACAAAATATCCACATCATAGTCTTTTAGGAGCTCCAGCCACCTCCGCTGCCGCAAATTAACCTCTTTCTGCTTAAAAATATACTGGAGACTCTTATGATCTGTATAGATATCAACATGAACACCATATAAATAATGTCTCCATATCTTCAGGGCATGAATCACCGCTGCAAGCTCCAGATCGTGGGTAGGATAGTTCTTTTCATGCTTTTTGAGCTGACGGGAAGCGTAGGCTATAACCCTGCCGTGCTGCATCAATACACAGCCTAATCCCACACCAGAAGCATCACAATAAATAACATACCCGTCTGGTCCCTCTGGAAGAGTCAGAACTGGAGTTGTAGTCAGCTTCTCTTTCAGCAACTGGAAGCTTCGTTCACTAGCATCAGTCCACTGGAACTTGGCTCCCTTCTGAGTTAGCCTTGTCAAAGGCGCTGAAATCGAAGCAAACTTTTCCACAAATCTTCTGTAATAGCCTGCTAATCCCAGAAAACTGCGTACCTCTGTGGGCGTCGTGGGTCTGGGCCAATTCTTCACGGCCTCAATCTTCTGTGTGTCCACCCGGACACTATCAGCTGCAATAATATGTCCCAAGAATGCCACTGAAGCCAGCCAGAATTCACATTTAGAAAATTTTGCATATAATTTATGATGCCGAAGTACCCCAAGTACCGCTCTCAGATGATCTGCGTGTTCCTCCTCTGACCGAGAATAAACCAGAATATCATCGATAAATATAATCACGAACATATCCAAGAACGGCCTGAATACCCGGTTCATTAAATCCATGAATACCGCAGGAGCATTAGTCAGCCCAAAAGACATAACTTTGAATTCATAATGCCCATATCTGGTCCGGAATGCTGTCTTAGGAATATCGGCTTCTCGTACCCGTACTTGGTGATAGCCTGATCGAAGGTCTATCTTCGAAAAATATTTGGCGCCCTGCAACTGATCAAACAAATCATCAATTCTGGGGAGGGGGTATTTATTCTTTATGGTTACCTTATTCAGCTGCCTATAATCAATACACATACGCAGCGACCCGTCTTTCTTACGCAGAAATAATACCGGGGCTCCCCAAGGCGAAGTACTGGGTCTGATGAAGCCTTTTTCTAACAGATCCTTCAACTACTCTTTCAGTTCTTTCAATTCTGCCGGTGCCATTCTGTACGGGGGAATAGATATAGGCTGAGTATCTGGAAGCAAATCAATAGTAAAATCTATCTCCCGCTCTGGAGGAAGACCTGGAAACTCCTCT
Organism: Lycium barbarum; assembly: GCF_019175385.1. Lineage (NCBI taxonomy): Eukaryota > Viridiplantae > Streptophyta > Magnoliopsida > Solanales > Solanaceae > Lycium > Lycium barbarum. The sequence continues at coordinate 66,719,785 of NC_083345.1, forward strand.
GGGAATACATCTGGAAATTCATTAACCACTGGAACTGACTGAATGGTCGGCGTTTCTGCTTTCAAGTCTTGTACCCGAACCAAATGATAAATATAACCTTTTCTGATCATTTTCTTCGCCTTAAGGTATGAAATAAACTTACCTTTCGGCGATGCTGTATTACCGGCCCATTCTATAACTGGCTCCCCAGGAAACTGGAAACGAACTACCTTATTTTGGCAGTCAACATTAGCATAACAGGAGGCGAGCCAGTCCATACCCATAATAACATCAAATTCAATCATATCTAACTCCACCAGATCTGCCTTAGTATCTCGGCCACATACAATTACAGAACAGTCTTTATATACCTGTTTCGCTACAATAAAGTCCCCAATCGGTGTGGCTACCTCAAATGGATCTATAGGTTCAGACGTTATACCAATTTTACTAGCAACAAGGGGCGAAATATATGACAAAGTCGAACCTGGATCAATCAATGCATACACAGACCGAGAGAAGACCAATAATGTACCTGTAACGACATTAGGCGATGCCTCCTGGTCCTGGCGGCTGGCCAAAGCATAAATGCAGTTCGAAGGACCGCTAGTACCAGAAGCTCCACCACGGCCTCTGCCGCGACCCGCCGGTGCTGATGTACCCAGCCCTGTAGGGCGCATAGCTACTGACGAAGATGATGACCCGGCGGCTGATCCGGTAGGCTGCGCTGCACCACTCGAACTACCCTTATACGGTCAATCTCTCACAGAATGGCCTTGACGGCCACAAGAAAAGCATGCACCGTTGGCTCTGTAGCACTCTCCCGGATGGTATCTGCCACAATAAGAACACTGAGGCCTAGGTGGCCTCGTCTGACCAGAACCCCTATCTGTGGGCGAACCTGAAGCCCTGGAGCTCTGACCTGCTCCTGAATACCCTGGGCTATCAAATCTGCGACCTGTAGGCTGTGGAGGTGCGTTCTGTGCCGGCTGGGATGGATATCTGCTAGGCTACTGCGGCTGCTGAGGCTGTTTTCCCCGAAACTCTCCAGAATACCCGGATGATCTGGCCCTCTTGGGCTGTCTCCGATCCTGACTCCTATCGGGATGATGACCCCTGTGCCGGTCCTCCATGCCCTGGGCGTGCGCTTGAATACGGGCAATATCCAGATCGGGCTGAGCGGCCAATACCAAACAACTGTCGACAAAATACCGGTCCAACCCCATAATATACCTGTGCATCCTGTCCGCCATAGTAGCTACCACAGCAGGTGCATATCGGGCCAATGAGTCGAACTCCATACTGTACTCTCGAACACTGCGGCCCCTCTATCTCAGCAATAAGAATTTGTCAGCCCTGGCCCGCCGTAACTCCGGAGGCAGAAAATGGCTAAGAAAAGCCTGAGAAAAATCATCCCAAACTGCTGGGGGAGCGCTGTCACCTCTGGATAACTCCCATGACTCGTACCAATTAGCCGCTACATCATACAACCGGTACGAAGCCAACGTGACTGACTCTGTCGCGGAAGCATTAATCAAATGTAAGGTGCGCCGCATCTTCCTGATAAACTCCTCAGGATCCTCCTCGGGCTTTGTCCCGAAGAACTCTGGAGGGCCACAAGTCAGGAACTCACGAGCTCTCGAACTGTCACGCGTACCTGCTCGGTCACCTCCCAATCCGTGCCCCTGAACCTGTCCCGCCATAAGTCTGGTCAATAGCTGGACTGCATCTCTCATAGTCTGATCCTCAGTCCCTGGCCGTGGAGCTGGAGGCTCAGGTACTGGAACCTCGGGAGCTGGCGGTGGAGCCGCCCCTCGACCTGCAGCTACTGCTGCTCCAATCTCCTCGACGTGTGGCGGTGTGGAAGAGCCCTCTGCCGGGGGCAAAATATCAGGAGCAATATGTGCATGGGCCCTGGTAATCCTCTGGGCCCGACTCGTCTCTCCCACAGCTGCTGACTTGGCCTTTTGGGCCGCTGACGCCGTTTTTGGAGGCATAACCGCAATTATAACAATTCGTTAGGGAGGAGTCATCCTGATAACACAGCTCTATCGCACGATCTAAGACAGAAAGAAGGGTAGTATCCTAAATGCCCTGTAGCCTCCTGTTTATAGGTGTGGTGCACAACACACCGATAAACAAGACTCTACTAGACACGGTCTGTAGACATTCCGAGGACGAACCGCTCTGATACCACTTCTGTCACGACCCAACCCCGTAGGCCATGACTAGTGTCCGTGCTGGACACCCAAACGTACCCAAACCCCAAACCAGTATTTTAGCAGAAAATATCAATATAAAAGTTAGTAAGCGATACTAAATAGTGCAGGGAAACAGATATAGCACGTGGAAGCCGATAAGGCCATCGCAGATCATAATAACCCAAAACATATACATAACCCACACAGATATATCTACAGACCTCTACAGAGCATAACAGAATCATAAGACGGGACAGGGCCCCGTCATACCCCTGAATAGTGTACATATATACAATAGTGACAGACTGTACCAAAAGATGGGCTCTGGATAAGAGAGCGCTCCAAAATGGCAGAATGAGATCCTAAGCGGGCGGATCAGCAAACCTGTCGTCATCACCTGCGCGGCATGAAAACGCAGCCCCCGAAGAAAGGGGGTCAGTACGAAATATGTACTGAATATGTAAAGCCGAAATTGCAGAAACAAATCATAACTGGTACAGAACGTACAGAATGTGAGCAGAAAATCCAAAGTATCAAATACATATTTTCAAAACATGCAGAGTGTGTACAGAAACATATGTCATATCAAATCCGGCCCCTGCCAAGGGACTCGGCAGACAGAACGTGGCCACCCTCCCGACGCTGGTGCCACAACACAGAAGAATCAGTAGAGGGGCATAACCCCGTAACATAATATGTCATATCAGATGGCCATAGCAAATCATATCAGAACAAGCGTACATGGCACAGCATACTCCACAAACTCATGTACGCGTATACCTGCCCCCTCACATCGAGGCACGGCGAACAATGCAGAGGATCACGCTTGACAACATATCCTGGCCCGGGCTCAGTGTGGGAAACATTGGATCCACGAATGGAGTAGTGAGAAACTAAATGCAATTAAAATATCATAAATATTTTCAGAGACTCGATGAGGCATATCAATGACAAACTAATCCAATGAAGTCAGACGGAATCATAATACGTGGGTCGATGTCATAATGAATTACAGAAGCATACTCTTTCTGAAATCGTTCCAAGTGCCAAAACAATTCATAAGACTTAATGAAAGATTTAAAACAGTTTTTGTTTAGTAGCTAAAAGAGTAGTCAGAACATTTCTTTCAAAATCTGCTCGAAAACAGGCCTTAAGTACAATAAGGGCAAAACCGGGAATAGTGGGCCCACCTCGGGACAAGCAAGGCGGTGGGCTCAAATTACGCATTTTTAAGCTTATAGGGTCACCTACAAAGGTTCTACAGACATTCTATAACTTTTCATATAGTTTGGGGAAAGTTTGCATAATTTTCAAGAAAGCATACAAGAAGAGTTCAATTCCATTGAACGAAAATGTGACAATTTCAGACGCGAATTCCGATGAGCAGAATATCCTCCGAGGCGTGAATCCAATCCTAGTACATCTAGGACATGCCAAAAGAAGAATCGGGGTAGCTTTACATACCTTTCAAGCTCCTTACGCCTTTCCAAGCTCACTTCCCGTTTCGTCAAAAATCTACAAATGGTCATGTTTACCAATTGTGAGTTATAGATTCTACGAATTCAACTTAACTCATATATGTCTACCGAAACTTCGGCAGCACCTCCCCTATACATATAGCACCCCCGAGAATTCAACTCGGCCAAAACAATCAACAACAACCCAACAACAACACCAACAACAACAACAATCAATATAGAATGCAATATGACATAACTAGTTCTACTTTGCGACATAATACGATACCTTCGCATTTTCAAATCAATATCGACATTCTCATATTCATTAGTAATCAAGATCATTACAACACAATTTGGAAGCATTTCATATCATGTCCACAATGTATTCACAAGATATACAAAATATACAAGCTTTCCGCCTAAGTCATAATTCCTCCAAAACTTCTAATCTTTAACAAACATATTCATAACATGTTTCCATCTTCAAAGTCTATCAATGATCGTCATAATTTGCAACCTAACAACTTCATTTTTCATAATGTCATAAAATCGTACTAAAACGACATAAGCTTCTACATTCCATTTCAATACAAACTTATATCATTTTATCTCCATATACATTGCAAGCATCACAATAACACAACTAACACACTAAACAAACTTAATCCATTTCCATTACACACAACTCCATACCACACGGCCAAACACCACATTACTAACCTCAACTAAATTCATTCAGTTTTCATTTCCAATGTGAATACCATCATCCACACAATTAGAATATAACATAAAATTCAACTCATATATGTATACCACATATATACCCCCCCACGGCTACACACTATATTCCAAACCCACTTTGAAATCTTCCATATTTCTATACTTTCAACTCATTTCTACATACTACAACACAAACAAGACTTCATAACACAATAATATGGGATAAATTCTTACCTTTTTCTCTAGTCTTCTTCACTTGGATATATGATCAAATTGATGAACCAAGACCTCTTTCTTCCAAACCAACTACACCAAGTTGAAAAGGGACCTTGAATTAGTAGGAATTCAACAAGAAATTAATTTTTGGAGGGAGATTTTTGAGGGTTGATCTTCCCTAGCCAAAACCGAAACCCCTCTTCTTTTTTTTTTTTGCTCTTGTGCTTTGTTCTTTCTCTTCTAATTTTCTTGAACCATCTAAGGGATAAAGACCACTATATATTATTATTATTAGCACATGGAAAATTAACTAAAAAGGTTGGGTGGGCTTTGCCTTGTGGCCGGCAACCCCTCCCCCCCCCCCCCCCCCCCCCCCTCTTATTTGGGCCTCATTTTTCTGTTCAATTTTCTTGGCCCAATGAATTAAATCCTTGCTTTACAATTCCCGAAACTAATTTCCGAAATTCCAATTTTTGCCCTTAGCCTTCCCCAACACTTTCACATTAATATTCTTTCACAAACAACTCATGTGCTAGATGTAATCAATTATGACTTTATTTTATACCAGTCAAGATTATTTCTAATTTTTCCAAATGTGCGAAAACACGGGATATAACAAAAACAACCTAGAAGACTACCCACACTTGGACCAAGGCAAGTCAACATAGATTAAAACAACAATTAAATATTTATTCTAGAAACTAATATTTGGGCCAATTTGGGCTGCTGGAAACTTCTTCTTTTGGGGCTGATTTGGGCCTCATTTCATCTCACTTTTTGGACTTTAATTTGGGCCTCCAAATAGGTGTAAGACTTGAGGAAAAAATCTGAATAGGGCTGGAGGTCTTCTGCCATCACAAGACAATTCTTTTATTGCTAATTGAACCCCGTTGATCTTGACATAACATTTCCTTGTCCTTCAATGGAGTTGAGCTTCCATGGCCGCTATCAGTTTCCATTGTCGGAGGCTCACTTTCCAGCTTGTTTTCACCGGTACCTACAAAAGAATTCAAGCAACTAGAGGAAAAAGAAAGATTGTGAGTGTCAGAGTGAAGAACTTTCTCTCCCTCATTCTTTTTCTTTTCTTCTTTCTTTTCTCTCATGTTCTTTTCAATTCCATTCTCTTGTTTCTTTTGTGGCAGCCCACTCATTCCAGTCAACCAGGACTTCCCATTTTGCATGGCATTACACTCCCCTATAGTCATAGAAGAGACATATGCAATATTGAGATTTTCTTTCGGAAGTGGGAATGGAAAGAGAGGCCATACTTCCTCGTCTATGACATACCTTATCCAATCTCGTACATTTGGAATGTCGTGTTTTCGAAACCAGGGCTGTCCAAAGCATAAGTGACTTATTTTTAGGGGAAACACATCACATCGGACCGTTTCAACATAATCTCCATGAGATATTACCACCTTGACCATCCACTCAACTTGATACCCATTATAGTCATATGGATATCTCTTTTTAACCCATGTCAAATTCAACCAATCAGTCGCATAAGGAGAGATGAATGTGGAGTCACACAAATCGTCAAGCTCTAGATCAAAGCCATTATACCCACAAACATTCACCTTCAATTTTTGAAACCTTGGCTTAGGCAATCTCTCTCCTTTTCTTGGAAATAGTGGTCCTCTCCTTTGTGTAAGCCATCTAGTTCTTACTTCCGATTGAACGGGTTTAGTCCTCATTGAACCTTGGTCCATCATACCTGCATAACAAAGCTCAAAGAAAACGTTATGAGTTAAAAATCACCTTACTCACTCCCTTACTTTATTTGGGTGGCCCTCGGTTCACTCAATGATACATAGGTTTAGTTCACTCCGTCTTGTAGTACTTGGCTTCCTCGGAATTGACCAACTCCTATTCAATCTCCCAAATTATACAAAAGATGCTACCTCTTCGGGATTAGAGTGAGATTATGGACTCTATAGTCGGACGACTCTTTTAATTGTGGCGCACTTGAGTCAAACAATGCACGACGAATTAAAACGAGAAAAGCTTGAAAGAATTAGCACGGAAAAAGTTATAGCTCAAGAACTAGTAAACTTTGAGTAGGTAATTACTCAATGGATACTAGCTAGAAGTTATGTCACAAAGAAAGGATTAAGAAGCTTCCCAACCCCCCCCCCCCCTTTAAAATGTGCAAGGTAGCCCCTTAAGTCTTGCTAATTAATATCCTTTGACCAACTTGTCTTGGAATTTAATTACTACAAGTTTCAATGTAGCTTCTCGTCTTCCCAAAAGATGACTAGGGACTTGCAAACTTGACTTCTCATTTTCCCAAGAGGTGATTAGGAACTTGGACACTCTTTTCTCAAGGTGACTGTTAGTCTTCCCAAGAATTGACTTGGGAACTTGTGTCAATTAATGGTTTGACTATTTGTTTGCGTGTACACCCTTTCACACACCCCAAACTGATTTTTTACTTCTTCTAATGAGTGCAGCCCCCTTCTCCACGTTTTGGAGGGGTTCAATGCACCAACTCCTTGGGAATTAACTCTTGACTAGTCCCTTTGACTTCCCAAATAGCTTTCACACTCCCTAACACCTTGAAAGCTTAACTTATCACCAAAATTAGATCAAACAAAGTTAGCAAATCTGAAATTATCAAGAACACACATGAACATTCACAAAATATTTATGAACACTCAAGAACACAAGTATTCAAAACACTTCAAATGATATACCAAAATGACCATCTTGATGCCTAGTTTCCAAATATCACCATGGATCACCCAAGATACCTAAACTAATGGCACGATTGGAGACTTTAAAATAATAGTTCATGAACTTTTTCTTGAACATATGAACATCCAAGAACACATGTCTTCAAACACAAAACAAAATCAGATTCACCAACAGATCAAGAACACCCAAATACTCCAAGTAACATGAATTTCATCCAAAACAACAACTATCAAGAAGTTTAACCCTAAGAACACTAAGAAATTCGTCCAAAACAGATTTTTTTTTTGGTTAAATAAAGTTTGATACAGAACAAGGACTAGATTTGTAGGGACAAATCTATGATTGGCTCTTGATACCAAATGATGCAAGAAAAATAACAAAGATAGAAAGAAGACACAATTTGAATAACAATTGGACAATAACTAGAAGAACTAGTCCTAGTTACCTCCCAAAAGGATCAAAAGGCACCTATCCTATTCGAACAATCCTCAAGAGAATATCCATCTCTAGTAAACTGTTAGATCAAACGGGGGTTGTACAATTTGGAGTCCACCAAATTAACACTAGTCATTAAAGACTAATGGGTTTCAATAATATTCAATATTCAAGGATAGGTTTCTCCTTTTCAAAATGAATTACAAGCACCTTTAAATAAGGTTCTTAAAATATACTAGTCAAAAGAAATAAATGGAAGTGTAGTCTTCTAGGTGCATAGAAGACTACAAAATGCATACTCCTAGAAGCCTAGAAAGCCACTACACATATTGAAAGTCAAAATAGCCTTTGATAAGCCTAGAAAACACAAAAAGGGAAGCTTCCTTCGTTCACATTAGCCCAACCCCTCATGTTCACACTAGAGCTTCTAGAAGTCCTAATTTGGGCTGCTAGACCTGTTCTTTCAGATCTTGGGCTTCAATCCACATCCTTTCGGGCTTCAATTTGGGTCTCCTCGGCTTGAACATTTTTAGTCGTCACCATGGTAATTTGGATTGCATCACTATTCCTCCACAGAACTTTAATTGAGGCCACTTCCTTGTTCCTTAGCCTCCGTACTTGCATATCTAATATAGCAATGGGTACCTCTTCATTAGTCAATTTCTCTGTCACTTGCACATCATTGACTGGGACGATCCTGGCGGGATCTCCAACACATTATTGAAGCATCGAGACATGAACTACTGGATGGACTGGCTCCAATTCCGGAGGTAGATCTAACTCATAGGACACTTTGACTATTTTGCGCACAATCTCATATGGTCCAATATACCGGGGACTGAGCTTCCCCTTTTTGCCAAATCTCATAACGCCTTTCATTGGCGACACTTTCAAGAATACCTAATCCTTACCTTGGAACTCTAAGTCCCTCCGACGATTATCCGCATAGGACTTCTGGCGACTTTGAGCCGCTAACAACCGATCTTGTATGAGCTTGACTTTCTCTATAGCTTGCTGGACCAAATCTGGCCCTATCAACTTGGTCTCTCCAGTTTCAAACCACCCAATCGGGGATCTACACTTTCGCCCATATAAAGCCTCATACGGTGCCATTTGAATGCTAGAATGATAACTGTTATTGTAACCAAACTCAATGAGTGGCAAATGGTCATCCCAATTTCCTCCAAGGTCTATCATACATGCTCGTAACATATCCTCGAGAGTCTGAATAGTGCGTTCAGCTTGCCCATCGGTCTGTGGGTGAAATGCCATGCTTAGGCGCACTTGGGTCCCTAGACCCTCTTGGAACGATCTCCAAAACTTAGGTGTAAACTGGGTCCCTCTATTGGAGATAATAGATACTGGAACGCCATGGAGTTTCACTATCTCTTTAAGATAAAGCTTCGCATAATCTACTGCCACATAGGTCGTCCTGACCGGTAAGAAATGAGCTGACTTTGTGAGTCTATCCACAATCACCGATATGGAATCATACTTACGTCGAGAATGGGGTAACCCTGTAATGAAATCCATATTAATCACTTCCCACTTCCAAGTCGGGATCTCTATAGCTTGCAATAATCCACCCGGCTTTTGGTGTTCAATCTTCACTTGTTGGCAATTAGGACACTGAGCTACGAATTCCGCTATATCTTTCTTCATTCCATTCCACCAGTATATAGACTTAAGATCATGATACATTTTCGTCACTCCGGGGTGTACGGAGTAACGAGAACAATGAGCTTCCCTCAATATTTGGTGATGTAGGCCTACCACATCGGGAACACATAACCTGCCTCGACATCGGAGTACTCCGTCTCCCGAAATATCAAATGATGACTCCTCTTTCTGAGGGAGTGTATCTCTGTACTGCATTAGCATGGGATCCTCATATTGTCGCTCTTTTACTTCCGCTACTAGCGATGAAACTGCTGAATTCTGAATAGTAGCTCCGCTGCTACCTGAGTCCACTACTCGGACTCCTAGGCTAGCTAACTGTTGAAGCTCATGGGCCATCTCTTTCTTTTCTGGTCGTACATCACTTAAACTTCCCATGGATCTGCGGCTAAGAGCGTCAGCCACAACGTTAGCCTTTCCGGGGTGATACAAGATATCAACATCATAATCCTTTAGCAACTCCAACCATCGTCGTTGCCGCAAATTCAACTCTTTCTGCTTGAAGATATATTGAAGGCTCTTATGATCTGTATAAACATCCACATGGATACCATATAAATAATGTCGCCATATCTTTAATGCATGGACCACTGCGGCTAATTCTAAGTCATGGGTCAGGTAATTCTGTTCATGTTTTCGCAATTGCCTAGAAGCGTACGCAATCACCTTACCGTGTTGCATCAGTACACAACCTAGCCCGACGCCTGAAGCATCGGAATAAACAACATACCCTTCCAATCCCACTGGAAGTGTCAAGACTGGGGCAGAAGTCAATCTATCTTTCAACTCTTGGAAGCTACGCTCGCAAGCATCTGTCCATTGAAACTTAGCTGACTTCTGAGTCAACTTTGTGAGCGGTGCAGAAATAGAAGAGAAACCTTCAACAAATCTTCTGTAATAACCTGCTAAGCCCAAAAAGCTACGAACCTCCGTAGGAGTCGTGGGCCTTGGCCAAGTCTTCACGGCCTCAATCTTTTGGCTATCCACCCGAATACCATCAGCTGCAACAATATGGCCCAGAAATGATACTGAGTTCAACCAAAACTCACACTTGGAGAATTTTGCAAACAACTCTCGAGCTCGCAGAACTCCAAGGACTATACGCAGATGCTCCGCATGATCTGTCTCGGATCTAGAATACACCAGGATATCGGCGATGAATACAATGACGAATAGATCCAGAAAGGGTCTTAATACATTATTCATTAAGCCCATAAACGCTGCCGGTGCATTAGTTAACCCAAACGACATTACTCGGAACTCAAAATGGCGATATCTTGTTCTGAAAGCTGTCTTAGGGATATCTTTCTCCCTAACTCTTACTTGGTGGTACCCGGACCTCAAATCAATCTTTGAAAACCATTTGGTACCTTGCAATTGATCAAATAAATCATCGATCCTCGGAAGAGGATACTTGTTTTTAATCGTCACTTTATTCAATTGTCGTTAATCAATGCACATTCTCAAGGATCCATCCTTCTTTCGGATGAACAATACGGGTGCTCCCCACGGGGATGAACTTGGCCTAATGAAGCCTTTATCAAGCAAGTCCCTCAATTGCTCCTTCAACTCTTTCAATTCTACGGGTGCCATCCTATATGGAGGAATAGATATAGGTGTGGTGCCTGGCAACACATCAATGGTAAAATCAATCTCCCGTTCGGGAGGAAGGCCTGGAAGCTCTTCCGGGAACACATCCGGAAATTCGTTCACCACTGGAACTGACTGTAGAGTCGGCGACTCAGCTTCTACATCCTGAACTCGTACTAGATGATAAATGCACCCTTGTGTGATCATCTTCCTTGCCTTTAGATAGGAAATAAACCTACCTTTTGGTGATGCCGCATTCCCTTTCCATTCTAAGACTGGTTCTCCCGGAAACTGGAAACGAACCATCTTCATTCGGCAATCAACATTGGCATAACAAGAAGCCAACCAATCCATGCCCATAATAACATCAAAATCTACCATTTCTAGCTCATGCAAATCAATCATAGTACGACGATCACAAATCACAATCACACAATTCCTATATACTCGGCTAGCTATTACTGATTCACCCACGGGTGTAGACACCTCAAAAGGTTTGATAGACTCTGGCTCAATTATAAATCGACCCGCAATATATGGAGTAACATATGATAATGTGGAGCCCGGATCAATCAAAGCATATACATCATGAGAGAATACCGATAATATACCTGTGACCACATCAGGAGAAGACTCAAGATCTTGGCGTCTAGCCAAAGCATAAATACGGTGCTGAGGACCGTTAGTACTGGGAGCTCTGCCTCTACCTCTACCATGGCCGACTGGCGCATGTGAACATGGCCCCGTAGGGCGTACAGATGCTGATGATCCGGCTGCCGACCCTGATGGCTGGGTCCTACCTCTACCCTGTACTGAGGGGCAATCACGCATGATATGGCCTGGTTGACCACATGAATAGCAACCATCCGAGCCCAATCGGCATCGACACCAATGCAACTTCCCACACTGGGAACATCATGGTACAGGTGGCCTTGACTGGCCTGAATCATCTCTGAACTGAGGTCCTGAATAACTGGGACTCTGCCCTGAACGAGCAGATCTATCGAGGCGCTGGCCTGGAAACCGAGGAGATGCACTGGTCATAGAGTAGCCCGAATGTCTAGGGAACTGCTGCCTGTGTCCGCCTCTAAACTCGCTTGTCGGACCCGAAGATCTAGCTCTCTTGCTATGTCCCCGATCTTGCTCACGCTCACTCCTCCGCTGTTGTAGGCTTTCTTCTAAGTTCTGAACATGTGCCTGAATGCGTGCAATATCCATACCGTCCTGAAGGGACGCAGTCAAGCATTTATCCATCAAGTGCGGCCCTAGGCCCTTTACGAATCGGTGTACCCTGTCGCCCATATCTGCCACCATGGCCGAAGCATACCTAGCCAAGGAGTTAAAGCGGAGGCTATTCTCTAGGGCACTCATACTACCTTGCCTCAAATTTAAGAATTTATCGGCCCTTGCCCGCCGAACTTCTGGAGGCATATAGTGACGGAGAAAAGCATCAACAAACTCTTGCCATACCGGGGGAGGTGCATTGGCTCCCCGTGAAGCCATCCATACCGTATACCACTGGATCGAGACATCTCTCAATCTATATGACGCTAGCTACCGACTCGGTGTCTGAAGCATGTATCAATCGGAGCGTCCTTAGCATACCATCGATGAAATCCTAAGGATCCTCCTCCGGCTATGACCCAAAGAATTCCGGAGGGTTCAAAGTAATGAAATCACGGGCTCTTGCACTAACAGCCCTATCACCATACCCTGAACTTTGCCTCTGAGCCTGGGCCGCAACCAACTGGGTCAACAAATTAATGGCCTCTTTCACATCTTGGCCCGAAGCATCTGGTGGAGGAGCTGGAGGTGCTAGAGCTGGGGCTGAGGCTCCCTCACGCTCCTCAGTAATAGGCACTGTCTGGGAGGACTGAGATTGAGCCGCACTCTGGGAGTCACTTTCCTCTACTACCGGTGGCGGTGCTTTCTTAGCCCGCTTCTCTGCCACTGTCTTGCCCTTTTGGGCTGCCGTAGCCTTTCCCTTTTTAGGCATCTCTGAAATAAAGAACACACGATTTAGGAGCAAGAATTTCCTACATCATAGCTCTATCGCACGATTCTTATCAAGAAAGAAGGTCATTTATTCCTAAAATGTCCACAGCTTCTTGTTTATAAGTGTGGCGCGCAACACACCCATAACCAAGACTCTACTAGACACGGCTTGTAGACACACCTAGGACTGAACTGCTCTGATACCACTTTTGTCACGACCCGACTCGGGGACGCGACGAGCACCCGGTGCTAGCCCACCCGAGCACCCTCTTAGCTTACTCTTATACTTACATCTAGGTGAGCCGCATAGTTATACATACATTTCCATTCATTCGTCAACTAGTCCCAATTGGACAACAATACATTTATATCACCATAGGCATCTATGCCACATCAATGTACGTGGGCCAACGTGGCCGACAAAATGATATACAAAACATAGGCCGACAAGGCCGGACATGTCTAACCATATACACATGACTACGAGCCTCTAGGAAGAGTATAACATATCACATGAGCGGGACAGGACCCCGCTATGCCCATAATTATATACACAAAAGAATAAGTACCCAAAAGCTATGGCTCCGAAGGAAATGGAGCTCCGCTATGTAATCTCTGAATAAGCAGCTATGGATTAAGTCTGTCTCCCTGTGCACCTGCGGGCATGATGCAGCGTCCACAAACAAAAGGACGTCAGTACGAAGAATGTACTGAATATGTAAAGCATGATTAACATCAATATAGAAGCATCATAGACAATATATGAAGTGGCATAGGAGGGAAGACAAATAATATCATCATCATGGCACTTACCTGCCTTTCATAGGAACTTTCCATTTCTCATGCGTATTTCGTAATAGTGCTCGTATTCGTATACATGCCCCTATTCGCATTCATATACATAGTCTTTTCACATTCATATTCATATTATATACATAGCCATACACTTATATACATACATAGCGTACCCGACCATAAGGTTCGGTGTTTCATACATACTTGGCCAACCAAGGCTCAATGTTATTTCTACCTGGCCCTACCAAGGCTTCAGGGTTATCCGTACCATCTGCAGATGTGTGCGCGCGTTTCGTAATCGTATACATACTTTATACATATTCATATACATATATCCTACCCGGCGTTATAAGCTCGGGGGTGTCATTATAGCCCTTCATGCACATGTAAATATAATAGCCCGTAGGCACCTTTAGCATCATTAATATTATCATCATTTTCGCTACATCTCTATCTTATGCTTACTCGTCAAATGGGGTGCGTAATACAATCGTAGCACGTATCGAGGATCATGAGCTTATGAGCTTGGAGTGTCAATCACTTGAATACAACATACTCATATAGAGGATTTAAGAGTTTGGCCAATGAACCATGCCTTATGAAAGAAGGGTTAGCCTTACATAACTTTTCGTCGGACTATTCTACACTTGCACGCTTCCTTCCAATGCTAGCGTCTATACCTTCATTGATATCATAACAATGGCCATTAGTCATTCACGTTATCCACATTATTGATTCCTTAGTTTGCCTCTAATTCACCCATATTCATGGTCATAACATCCAACTTCGTCCATTCGTCTAAAGTGTCTAGTTCATGATCTTAGTACCATTTATAATGCATTCATATCACAACACAACAACATTCATGATTCAATTCAAACTATTCCTCAAAATGCCACTATTCATCATTCATGACCTACTTGATCATATTTTCTACAATCCATGTATTTCAACTCTTCAATACCTTAAACATCATGTAAAAATCATGAATCTTACCTTAGAAGTTGTAGGAACAAGCTTTGGTTAATAATACTCCACTTTGAGCAAAACCCTAGTTTTTCTCCATTTGCATTTCTTGACTTGAATGGTATTTAATGGCTTGCTTACACTTGCTTCACTTGTTTATGTTGTTGGTGACTTATAATCCTTGAAAACTTATGAAATAAATGTAGAGAGATGATTCTAGAGAGAAGTGGTGTAATGTAGAAATGAAATAAACAAGTCTTGGTCCTCATATTTAATGAATTGAAATTCTGTGCTGAGGTATACAGTGGTCGTCCATGGAGGTTTAAACCGTATTCCAGTTTACGGACCGTCCCTCGTGGTCGTCTTTAACCTTAAGCAGAACCAGAAACTTTGGCTGCATGCATGGTGATTTACGACCATGGTTTACGGGCCGTAAATCACTTTAGACCGTCCACCAGGTCGTATTTTACCACTTCTCAACTGGGCAGAAAGTTGAAACCTTGCATGGCAATTTACGACTGCCAGTTTACGGACCCGTATTCCATTTTACGGTCCGTATTTTGCACTTTACGACCACTGGGCAGTTTTGCCAACCTTCAACTTTTCACATTTCTCGACTTTTCATTCTAATCATTCTCGTCCATATACGCACATTGCTCATGAAACATTATACACTCACACTCCTTGCACACATCACTAGTTCGTTTACTTGCGTACCAACGGGAAATTTTCCGAGGTGCAACATGGAGTGCTGCCGAGTCAGAGTATATGTGCTACGATATCTGATTAATGTTAGAGACTTTGCAGACAGAGTCGTGGGTATTGGTTGTCAGTTCTGTAAGCGGCTCCATCAGCCGATGTGTCATTCTGTATTATGTGATAAATTCCATATGACTACAGATTTTGTGTGATTTGAGAACAAAGAAAAAGAATATATTCTGAAAGCCTTACTATGTATTTCATGTTATTTGGTTTAAAGGTCCAAAGACGTTATGTGTGTATTAAGAGTCAGAGGGTTCGCTCGGCTCTAAGTAAGGATCGGGTGCCCATCACACCCTAGCGAGATTAGGGTGTGACACAACTGCATAAACGATTACAGGAGGCAATTATGATAATCAAAGATACCAATGCACCTGTGCCTTACAATATGAAAATGATGCATGTCTATATCATATACCATATCCGGCCCATTATGGGACTCGGTGAATAAGTCATCATATACAATCCTTGGCGCCATAATCAAATCATCATCATCATTATATATATATATATATATATATATATATATATATATACCGTACCCGGCCCTCTAGTGAGGGACTCGGTGAACAATGCAGTGAAACTGTGCACGAAAACATACCCGGCCCGGGACTCGGTGAAAGATATATTAACAGCATGCACGAGCAGAGTAGTGAGCAACCATATGCAAAGTAAATCATCATCTGAGACTCAATAGAATAGGTAGAATGAACTAATACTTGAGCATCGAAGATAACAATCATATCAAGTACCTCTCGAATGTCACTATGGATTATATCAAACAGAACTTCAAGAATCATAGACACGTATCAACATAATATGAAATAGGTTCTGGATATCAAGAATATTACCCATCCTAGTGTCTCTAAGAATAGGAGTTTCTTTGGAGTTATATGCTCGTCGTCTATTTGTTTATAAAGATCATGCCAAAAAGAAAGAAGGGTTAGCTTCACATACCTGTTATAGATCAACCGTTACCAAGCTTGCTTCGTCGCCCCTTTAGCCTATTAATATGAGAGCAACACTATTGTTATCTTTTCTTTTGAATCGAGCAATACAATAATCAGTGACTATCATCCATATACAAGCAAATCCCATCAATAACTTAACAACAACATGCCCCAAACAACCCCTAATTATAACATAGCAATGCCCGATACACCTCGAACATCTAAAAATACACCAAACAAGCCACATACGCTTCGTATACGATATCTTATACATTTCCTTCTTCCAAATTGGTGATTCATATCAGCAACAACACCACAACGACATCAACTACTATATGCAAGAAAACTATCCTAATATTACAACAAGTCCTAAAACAGCTCATCAATTATAACAACACAATACATGGTCGTGAGCTGTTCAAGGGCTGCCATGGCCGTGAGTTGCCATGGCTTGGGAGCTTCTCTCTCTTTCACTAAGTTTGTGAATGGAAATGTGATTAATGAGTCATCTCTTGCACTATATATGCAGCCCACTTATGAGACATGTGTCCCACTATGGCATGGACCAATCATATTTGGCCATGTTATAGTGGGGACCACCTAGTGCATTAATTGACTTAATTAATAATAAATCCCCACTTAATAATCTAATCATGGTTAATTAATCCCTAATCTCTACTAATATTTCTACACTAATTGAAATTTACAAGCAAGTCGTGCCATATTAAACATCGGGATTAAAGGTCCTTGTCTCATATCCCAAAAAACAATAATCTTATCCCTGAATTTATGTCGATTAGCTCACAAATAATCCAATGTACAAAAATACGGGATATAACAGTACCCCTCGAATGTCACTATGGATTATATCAAATAGAACTTAAAGAATCATAGACACGTATCAAGATAATGTGAAATAGGTTCTGGATATCAAGAACATTAGCCATCCTAGTGTCTCTAAGAATAGGAGTTTCTTTGGAGTTATATGCTCGTCGTCTATTTGTTTATAAAGATCATGCCAAAAAGAAAGAAAGTTTAGCTTTACATACCTTTGGCGCTTAATCCGTGACTTGATATGTATACGCTATCCAAAGTATCTCAACCTATATTAAGACGTCAAGATTACGGTTAAGCTACGGAAAGGCGTAAAACATGCTTCAACGTTAGTAGCTTATTTCTAGACAATTGGGCAGCACCTCCCCTATATCGCTCACTCTCCTCACATCTAAGTTAACTATAAAAAAACCAAAATAACATCACCAACGACACGTCTAAATTACCACATCAAGAACTTGTTACAGCTCGGAAATTTTTTCGTACTTGTGTGATGAGTAGAACAATGAAGGACTTGAGTGTATGGTGTTTTACTAAGTCGGGAATGGCTAATTTTGCATTTTTGGAAATAATAGAGTTGCAGAAAAATTTTCTGCCAGTGGTCGTATATGGCACTATACGGCCCGTAAAGTGATTTACGGACCGTATAGTGCAATCGTATTCCATCATTCCAAAAATCTCAACTTTCTGCCCAGCGTTGATATGGTTAAATACGACCCAGTTTACGGCCCGTAAACTGGTTTACGGACCGTAAACCAGGTCGTAAAATGCCATAATCCTCAGCCAAACTTTCTGTTTCTTGGAACGCTTAAATACGTCCACAGTGGACGGGCCATAAATCAGAATACGGTCCGTAAACTGCAATTTACGACCACTGTTCACCCGACGAGAATTCATTAAAGATCAAATTTTGGGATTATTAAAAGGGGCTTGGACTACAATTCAGTTCATTATTCATCAACACAACTCAAGAAACCTCTAGAACATTCCAAATTATTCCTCCACAAGAATTCAAGAGAATCAAAGGGAATATCAAGATCATCACCACTAAATTCATGAAAATAAGTGTAAGAACACATCAAAGGATTTTCAAAATCAAGAAATTCTAAAGAAGGGTGGAACTAGGGTTTTGGCTAAGTGAAGAATTTCAACTCAAGGGTTGTTCAACCACTATCCAAGGTAAGTTTCATGATCATTCTATGTTGTTTGATGTATTGAAAAGCTTAGACACTTGAAATGTAGAAGAACATAGAAATGGACCATTATTGAGTGAATAGTGCCATAAATGAATGATAGTGGGATTGAATTATGAATGTTGAAGTGTTGTGAATACAAATACGTTATAAATGATGTTTATATCATGAAACAAGCGTTAAACGCATGAAAATTCAAGGACGAGTCATAAGGCTAATTATGAGGGAAATTGGAGGAAAATGGTGGATTTTGCTAAATGTACGTAAACGACGATTGTTGATTTCGATATTGTGAGTAATGCTATGAATGTTGGGAGTTAATATAAAACATGGGAAAAATAGTATAAACAAGAGAAGCGCTGTCCGACTTCTCTTAGAATTAGCGACGCGTTCTTGTAGTTAGTATGGTAATGTTGATATGAATTCTTTATGAAGGTAACGACGCGATATTGAAGGAGAACGAGTGAGCGATATCTTAGCTAAACGACCAAGGTATGTGAGGCTAGTCCCTTCTTTCTGATGGCATGAATCTTGTAGCACGAAATTCCTATTCTCTTCATGAGTTCTTATAGCCCAAAAGGCTAAGAGTCTAACTCCTTAATGTCTATATAAGATGAGGAATACGATATGATAATGCTAGTATAATGATGATGTTAATTATCGCTTACACTCACCTTATGTACTAGTTCCTTCAAGGTGAGGCAGAGTATCAATAGTTGTTCCATAATGGAATCGGGGGATCATGACCTTACGTCACCCCGATAGAGTAAAGTTGATCTTGAGCCTTATGCATGTATTACAATGAGATAAGTATTTTATGATGAGTATATTATTATTATGAGCATTTTATGATAAGCATGACATGAGAATTTCACACCGTGCCTAGTTGGCCGGGCAGTCACCGCCAAGGCGGGCAGCTATACGGATACACCATGACCTTCGGGCATGGGCAGACACCACTAGTGGGCGGCATGAGATGGTACCTCAGACGCGGGAGGCCTGGACGCGGGCTAATATTATTGATTATCACACCGTTCCGACATGGACGGGCAGCTTGCATATGATGCATATATGTTATGAGGATGAGTATGAGTAAGATGGCACGCATGATTTCCTTTATGATTATCAGACGGATCCAGATATTTCATGTTGATGTTATCACTATATTGTTGATGTTTTCTTTCATTGTTTATGCTTCTCATACTCAGTACAACATTCATACTGATGTCCTTTCTTCGGACGCTGTGTTCATGCCCACTGGTAGACAGAGAGGAGAGCTTGGCCCAGATCCTCAGTAGCAGTCAGCTGGTTGAAAGCACTCCATTGTCCGGAGGTGCTTAGGATTATCCTTTTGGTCTATATATATGCATATTTTGGGCACGGCGGAGTCTTGTTCCGTCCATGTATATACAGTATGTTAGTAGAGGCTCGTAGATATGCAGTGTGGGTTAGATGGTCTCACAAGACGTTTTCATATGCGTGTATATTATTTTGATGGCCGAAAGGCAATTGTATATAAAGTAATTATGTTTGTTTAATTATGATTTTCCTACAACTGGTATGTAAATTGATAAAAGAATATTAGATGGGCAAGATAAGTAGTAGAGTGAGCGGTGCTCGGTAACTAGCTCCGGGTACCCGTCGCGGCCCCTAGCTGGGTCGTGACAGAAGTGGTATCAGAGCAGTTCGTCCTAGGAAGTGTCTACGAGCCGTGTCTAGTAGAGTCTTGTTTATGGTGTGTTGCGCGCCACGCTAATAAACAAGAGGCTACAAGGCATTTAGGAAAATGACCATCCTTCTTCTCATGAAATCGTGCGATAGAGCCATGCTTAGGATTATGTTGTTCCTAAAAGTGCGTTATGGTTTCAGAAAATGCCGCCAAAGGGAAAAGCTACAGCTGCCCAGAAGGGCAAAGCTACGACAAAGAGGGAGGCGGAAAGAGAGCCTCCGGCAAATGTAGAGGAAAGCGAATCGCAAAGTGAGGTCGCGCCCAATGTAGAAGAGCAGGGAGGAGCCTCAGCTCCGATTCCTCCACCGAGTGCTTCGGGTCAACAAGTGTCCGAGGCCATCCATTTATTGACACAATTGGTTGCCGCTCAGGCACAACAACAGGATGCGGGTCCAAGGGATCGTTCAGCTAGTACGAGAGCCCGTGATTTATGGCCTTAAATCCTCCAGAATTCTTTGGGTCAAAGCCAGATGAGGATCCGCAAAGCTTTATTGATGAGATGTTGAGGACTTTAGAGATTATCTATGCTTCCGAGACCGAATCCGTGGAGTTGGCTTCTTATAGACTCCGCGATGTGGCGGTGTTATGGTATAAGAATTGGGTGATAACAAAAGGAGAAAATGTTCCACCTCCCGTGTGGCAGGAGTTTGTAGATGCCTTTATTCGTCACTACTTGCCACCCGAAGTCCGCCGAGCTAGAGAGGACAAGTTCCTGAATTTAAAGCAAAGGGGTATGAGTGCCCGAGAGTATAGCATGCAATTCAACTCATTGGCTCGATATGCTCCGACTATGGTGGCCGACATGGGAGACAGAATCTATAGATTTGCGAGTGGTCTGGGGCCACATTTGTACAGAGATTGCTTGACGGCCTCCTTGCAAGACGAGATGGATATTTCCCGGATATAGGCCCATGCTCAGAATCTCGAGGAACGACAACGACAGCAAAGAAGTGATCGTGATGGTGACAGAAGACAAGGTAAGAGGGCTAGATCTATGGGAGAGAGCAGTGAGTATAAAGAGGGATTGAGACAGACACATCCCAGGCACTCAGGTCAGTCCGCGACTAGTGTGCCTCCCAGATTCTCAGACGGAAGGTTAGATCGCTCTTTCCAGTCAGGGCAGGGTCAGAGTTCGAGGGCCCTATGTTCTCAGTATCAGGGAGATTTTAGTCAGAGGAGACCTCCAGTACTGCGGTGTAGCCAGTGTGGCAAATTACATTCCGGACGGTGTCGTCAGGGTTCGGATGCTTGTTATGCTTGCGGGCAAGTTGGTCACATGATGAGAGATTGCCCCTCAGCGAGAGATAGAGCTGGGACTCAGCCTACAGGTTCAGCAGCGGGTTCTTCTTCAGCACGCCCGACAGCACAGACTCCTCAGACTACAGCAGGTAGAGGCAGAGGTAGAGGGGGAGCATCTACTTCAGGTGTTGTTCAGCCCCGTGTGTATGCTTTAGCTGGGCGACAGGATCTCGAGTCTTCCCTAGATGTTGTCACAGGTACCCTGACTATATTTTCCCGTGACGTATATGCTCTGATTGATCCAGGTTCTACCTTCTCATATATTACTCCGTATATCGCTGATTGTGTTGGGGTGAGACCCGAGCCAATTAAACCTTTTGAAGTATTCACTCTGGTTGGTGATCCTGTAATAGCGAGGCAAGTATATAAGAACTGTGTAGTCATTATACGTGATCGTCAGACAAAGGTTGATTTGATTGAACTTGAGATGATAGATTTTGACGTAATTATGGGTATGGACTGGTTGGCGTCATGCCATGCTAATGTTTGTTGCCGGACAAAGGTAGTTCGATTCAAATTTCCGGAAGAGCCCATACTCGAGTGGAAGGGTAATACAGTTTCCCCAAAGGGTAGGTTTATTTCCTACCTTAAGGCGAGAAAGATGATAGCCAAGGGTTATATTTGTCATCTAGTTCGGGTTCATGACACGGAAGCGGAAGTGCCAACTTTCCAGTCTGTCCTGGTAGTGAATGAATTCCCAGATGTGTTTCCCGACGAGTTACCAGGCCTTCCTCCAGAAAGGGAAATCGATTTTGCTATTGATGTAGTACCCAACACCGAGCCTATTTCTATTCCTCCCTATCGAATGGCTCCAGCAGAGCTGAAAGAGCTAAAGG
Source organism: Lycium barbarum (assembly GCF_019175385.1). NCBI lineage: Eukaryota > Viridiplantae > Streptophyta > Magnoliopsida > Solanales > Solanaceae > Lycium > Lycium barbarum. Next base: position 66,742,113 of record NC_083345.1, read on the forward strand.
CACAGTTGAAAGACTTACTCAAGAAGGGTTTTATTAGACCTAGTTCATCACCGTGGGGAGCACCGGTCTTGTTCGTGCGAAAGAAAGATGGGTCGCTACGAATGTGTATCGATTATAGACAGTTGAACAAGGTGACTGTGAAGAACAAATATCCCCTTCCCAGAATCGACGACTTGTTCAATCAATTACAAGGTGCTAAGTGGTTTTCTAAGATAGACCTAAGATCGGGTTATCATCAAGTGAGGACCAGAGAAGAAGACATTCCTAAGACAGCCTTCAGAATGAGGTACGGCCATTACGAGTTCCGAGTGATGTCGTTTGGGTTGACAAACGCCCCGGCAGTGTTCATGAATTTAATGAATAATATGTTCAGGCCGTTCTTGGATCTTTTTGTGATAGTGTTTATCGACGATATCCTGGTATATTCTCGCACAGAGTCAGAACATGCAGATCATCTAAGAATTGTTCTTGGCGTTCTTCGAGATCGGGAATTGTATGCAAAGTTTTCGAAGTGCGAGTTTTGGCTAAAATCCGTGGCATTTCTAGGTCATGTTATTTCAGATGATGGTATCCGAGTCGACACTCAGAAAATAGAAGCTGTGAAGACTTGGCCAAGGCCTACGACACCTACGGAAGTTCGTAGTTTTCTTGGGTTAGCAGGATATTACAGGAGATTTGTAGAGGGCTTCTCATCTATTTCAGCCCCATTGACGAAGTTAACTCAAAAGTTGGCTAAATTCCAGTGGAATGACGCCTGTGAGCGTAGTTTCCAAGAGTTGAAAAACAGGTTGACCTCAGCGCCAGTGCTAACACTTCCGGAAGGGTCCGATGGCTATGTCGTATATTGTGATGCCTCCGGTGTGGGAATAGGATGCGTATTGATGCAGCATGCGAGAGTCATTGCATATGCCTCGAGACAGTTGCGAAGGCATGAACAGAATTATCCGACTCATGGTCTCGAATTGGCCGCGGTTATCCATGCCTTAAAAATATGGAGGCACTACTTGTATGGTGTACGTGTTGACATCTATACGGATCACAAAAGCCTCCAATATATTTTCAAACAGAAGGAGTTGAACCTGCGGCAAAGGCGATGGTTAGAATTACTAAAGGATTACGATGTGAACATTCTATATCATCCAGGGAAGGCGAATGTAGTGGCAGATGCACTTAGCCGCCGATCGATGGGTAGTTTATGTGGAGTTCTTTCGGAAAAGCAGGAAATGGTCCGTGAGCTCCATCAACTAGCAAGTCTCGGCGTACGTGCGACTGATTCAGGAGATGCAAGTATTAGCATCAATGACCCCACAGTTTCATCATTGAATCTAGAAGTGAAGGAACGGCAATATGAGGATTCCCAGCTAAGCCATTATCGAGATCTAGCTCACGAAAAAGAAAAGTCTCCATTCGAAGTTTCCATAGAAGGGGTCCTTAGATATCAGGGCAGGTTATGTGTACCGGATGTGGCAAACTTACGCCAATGAATTTTAGAGGAAGCACATTATTCCCGGTATTCTATTCATCCAGGTGCAACCAAGATGTACCACGACCTTAAGTTGCTATATTGGTGGGATGGCATGAAGCGAGACATAGCAGGGTTTGTAGCCCAATGTCCAAATTGTCAGCAAGTGAAAGCCGAACATCAAAAGCCAGGAGGTTTATTGCAAGCAATGGAAATTCCTACGTGGAAATGGGAAGAAATTAATATGGATTTTGTGGTAGGATTACCCCGTACGCGAGGGAAGTATGATTCTATATGGGCGATCGTGGACAGGCTCACAAAAGCAGCTCATTTTCTCCCCGTCAGGACTACGTATTCAGCGGAAGACTATGCTGAATTGTATCTCAAGGAGATTGTACGACTTCATGGTATTCCTTTGGCCATTATCACGGATAGAGGGGCGCAGTTCACGGCCAAGTTCTGGAAGTCCTTTCAAGAAGGTCTAGGTACTCGAGTTAAGCTCAGCACGGCGTTCCACCCACAGACCGACGGGCAAGCCGAGCGCACTATTCAGACCTTAGAAGATATGCTACGAGCATGTGTGCTGGACTTCGGTGGTAGTTGGGATGAGCATTTGCCTCTTATTGAATTTGCCTATAATAACCGCTATCATTCCAGTATCCAAATGGCCCCGTATGAAGCCTTATATGGAAGAAAATGCAGATCTCCAATTGGATGGTTTGAAACCGGAGAAGTACAATTGATAGGTCCCGACTTGGTCCAACAAGCAGTTGAAAAGGTTAAAGTGATTCGAGACCGACTGTTAACAGCTCAAAGTCGCCAAAAGTCTTATGCGGACAACCGCCGACGGGATTTAGAATTTCAAGCTAATGATTGGGTATTCTTGAAAGTCTCGCCAATGAAGGGAGTAATGAGGTTCGGCAAAAAGGGGAAATTGAGTCCAAGATACATTGGACCTTATCGAATCATCCGCAAGGTGGGTAGAGTAGCCTATGAATTGGACTTGCCTTCAGAGCTCGAATCTGTACACCCAGTATTCCATGTTTCGATGCTCCGCAAGTGTATTGGAGACCCCACGAGGATTGTTCCGATTGATGATGTACAAGTGACAGAGAAGTTGACATACGAAGAAGTGCCCATTGCTATTTTGGATAGACAAGTGCGAAGGCTTCGGAATAAAAAGGTTGCTTCAGTCAAAGTTCTGTGGCGGAACGATAATCGGGAAGAAATGACTTGGGAAGCGGAGGAGAAGATGAAATCTATGTACCCCCATTTGTTCCAATCCCCAGAAGAGATTCAAGATGAGACGTCGACGATATGAGGTATGAATGTTTTAATTTTATGTTTTTGGTCGTGTGTGGCCATAAATGTGTTGATATTGTGATATAGCCCTGTGAGGCGATGATATTATGGGTCGTTGTGGTAAATTGGTAGTGCCAAATTACAAAGGAAACTCTGGCAAAATTTTTCTAGAATCCCCGAGTGTCGAACATTCGAGGACGAATGTTCCAAAAGGGGGGAAGAATGTTACACCTCGGAAATTTTTCCGTACTTGTGTGATGAGTAGAACAATGAAGGACTTGAGTGTATGGTGTTTTACTAAGTCGGGAATGGCTAATTTTGCATTTTTGGAAATAATAGAGTTGCAGAAAATTTTTCTGCCAGTGGTCGTATATGGCACTATACGGCCCGTAAAGTGATCTACGGACCGTATAGTGCAATCGTATTCCATCATTCCAAAAATCTCAACTTTCTGCCCAGCGTTGATATGGTTAAATACGACCCAGTTTACGGCCCGTAAACCAGGTCGTAAAGTGCCATAATCCTCAGCCAAACTTTCTGTTTCTTGGAACGCTTAAATACGTCCACAGTGGATGGGCCGTAAATCAAAATACGGTCCGTAAACTGCAATTTACGACCACTGTTCACCCGACGAGAATTCATTAAAGATCAAATTTTGGGATTATTAAAAGGGGCTTGGACTACAATTCAGTTCATTATTCATCAACACAACTCAAGAAACCTCTAGAACATTCTAAATTATTCCTCCACAAGAATTCAAGAGAATCAAAGGGAATATCAAGATCATCACCACTAAATTCATGAAAATAAGTGTAAGAACACATCAAAGGATCTTCTAAATCAAGAAATTCTAAAGAAGGGTGGAACTAGGGTTTTGGCTAAGTGAAGAATTTCAACTCAAGGGCTGTTCAACCACTATCCAAGGTAAGTTTCATGATCATTGTATGTTGTTTGAAGTATTGAAAAGCTTAGACACTTGAAATGTAGAAGAACATAGAAATGGACCATTATTGAGTGAATAGTTCCATAAATGAATGATAGTGGGATTGAATTATGAATGTTGAAGTGTTGTGAATACAAATACGTTATAAATGATGTTTATATCATGAAACAAGCGTTAAACGCATGAAAATGCAAGGATGAGTCATAAGGCTAATTATGAGGGAAATTGGAGGAAAATGGTGGATTTTGCTAAATGTACGTAAACGACGATTGTTGATTTCGATATTGTGAGTAATGCTATGAATGTTGGGAGTTAATATAAAACATGGGAAAAATAGTATAAACAAGAGAAGCGCTGTCCGACTTCTCTTAGAATTAGCGACGCGTTCTTGTAGTTAGTATGGTAATGTTGATATGAATTCTTTATGAAGGTAACGACGCGATATTGAAGGAGAACGAGTGAGCGATATCTTAGCTAAACGACCAAGGTATGTGAGGCTAGTCCCTTCTTTCTGATGGCATGAATCTTGTAGCACGAAATTCCTATTCTCTTCATGAGTTCTTATAGCCCGAAAGGCTAAGAGTCTAACTCCTTAATGTCTATATAAGATGAGGAATACGATATGATGATGCTAGTATAATGATGATGTTAATTATCGCTTACACTCACCTTATGTACTAGTTCCTTCAAGGTGAGGCAGAGTATCAATAGTTGTTCCATAATGGAATCGGGGGATCACGACCTTACGTCACCCCGATAGAGTAAAGTTGATCTTGAGCCTTATGCATGTATTACAATGAGATAAGTATTTTATGATGAGTATATTATTATTATGCGAATTTTATGATAAGCATGACATGAGCATTTCACACCGTGCCTAGTTGGCCGGGCAGTCACCGCCAATGCGGGCAGCTATACGGATACACCATGACCTTCGGGCATGGGCAGACACCACTAGTAGGCGGCTTGATATGGTACCCCGGACGCGGGAGGCCTGGACGCGGGCTAATATTATTGATTATCACACCGTTCCGACATGGACGGGCAGCTTGCATATGATGCATATATTTTATGAGGATGAGTATGAGTAAGATGGCACGCATGATTTCCTTTATCATCAGATGGATCCAGATATTTCATGTTGATGTTATCACTATATTGTTGATGTTTTCTTTCATTGTTTATGCTTCTCATACTCAGTACAACATTCGTACTGCCGTCCTTTCTTCGGACGCTGTGTTCATGCCCACAGGTAGACAGAGAGGAGAGCTTGGCCCAGATCCTCAGTAGCAGTCAGCTGGTTGAAAGCACTCCACTGTCCGGAGGTGCTTAGGATTATCCTTTTGGTATATATATATGCATATTTTGGGCACGACGGAGTCTTGTTCCATCCATGTATATACAGTATGTTAGTAGAGGCTCGTAGATACGCAGTGTGGGTTAGATGGTCTCACAAGACGTTTTCATATGTGTGTATATTATTTTGATGGCTGAAAGGCAACTGTATATAAAGTAATTATGTTTGTTTAATTATGATTTTCCTACAACTGGTATGTAAATTGATAAAAGAATATTAGATGGGCAAGATAAGTAGTAGAGTGAGCGGTGCTCGGTAACTAGCTCCGGGTACCCGTCGCGGTCCCTAGCTGGGTCGTGACAGAACTAGTCCAAAACAAGATCAAAGGATACCCCGAAACAGCCCGCGGAACACACACAACACCATAAATCAGTTCACACGTGGCACATTCAACAATAGTCAACATAACGACCATGACATATCCAAGTTATTCTTAATGATCTACAGCCACAACAAATCATCAAAATGACTTTGCACTAACATGCTCCAAACAACCCATCACTATAACACAATACATAATCCTAACTACACCTTTAGTCTTTCAACTCAATAAGAACAGCCCACAACAACAACAACATCGTATAGAGATATAAGAATGAAAATCTTTCCAAACTCCAAGCAAAAACAGCCCAGAACGTTTTAATCATAACTTCCAATCTATACCTCACAAAATTACAAACACCTGGAAGGAGTATAATAGTGCCATGAACAACAACACCTATACATATTTATAACTACATTTCCAGCCCTTCAACATACACAAATTACCTTCAAATACAATACCATAGTAATGACAACACTAATCAAAATTAATCCACCATAACGGCCCAAACAGAACCTTAACATTAACATATACAACTCCTTGCATCCAATTCCACTTAATACAAATTAATTTCTCCATTACAACATCATTAACTCCAATTTCATGACAAAAAGAAGAAATCTTACCTTAAATTGATTAGGACAGATCCTATACTCACTTGCACCAATTGCACCACTTCTTCTTCCTCAATCAAATTTAAACCTTAAGGTTGATGCCTCCTTGAACGTGTAGAACACTCTTGGGATTTAAATTTTTTTTTTTAAGATGATGGACTGCCATGGCCGTGAGCTGCCATGGCTGTTCTATGCAATTGTTTTCAAGAAATTGTGAAGATGAAGTGGTGAATAATGAGTCATTACATGCCTTATATATGCAGCCCACCCTTTAGACACATGTCCCACTAAGGCATGGACCAATCAGATTTGGCCATGTTGTAGTGGGGTCTATTCAGCACACTTAATTAACTTAATTAATTATAAATCCCCACTTAATAATCTAATCATGGTTAATTAATTCCTAATTTTCACTAATATTTCTACACTACTTGTTATTAACTAGCAAACCGTGCAATATTAAATATCGGGATTAAAAAGTCCTTGTCTCATACCCCAAAAATAATCTTGTCCTTGAACTTATGTCAATTAGCTTACGAATAATCCATCGTGTAAAAATACGGGATATAACATCCTCCCCCCCCCCCCCCCCCCTTTAGAATATTCGTCCTCGAATGTTAAACTAGTCTTATAGTGTCTTATTAATGTTCCGAGAAAGTCTCCTCTATCGCTATACCTACCAACCTGTATTTAGCAACCCACAGATGCCTCATAGGGCCATAATAACATATAGTTTCACCTACCAATCAATGTAATCAAGTAAGCAATTAATATTACTTGCAGGCATAGGGAACAAGTAGGGATACTTATTCTTCTTTTCGTTTTCGGCTTCCCAGTTTATTTCTTCTCTATTATTGTTTCGCCACAATACCTTGACGGAAGCTACATCCTTAGTACGTAACCTTCTGACTTGGCGATTAAGTATAGCTATAGGGCTCTCCTCATAAGACAACTCCCTCGTTACCGGGACATCGTCTACAGGGAATACTCTAGAAGGATCACCAATATACTTACGAAGCATTGATATGTGAAAGATTGGATGTACTGCTTCTAAATCAGCTGGTAGGTCCAACTCATAGGCAACCTTGCCTACCCTACCAATAATCTGATAAGGCCCAATGTACCTCGGGCTAAGCTTCCCTTTCTTGCCGAACCTCATCACACCCTTCATAAGAGACACCTTCAAGAACACCTAGTCACCAATTTGAAACTCTAAGTGTCAACGTCGGTTATCTGCATATGACTTCTATCGACTCTGCGGTGCCAATAATTTCTCTTGAATGAGCTTTACCTTATCTACTGCTTGCTGGATCATGTCTGGACCTATCAATTTAGTCTCACCAACATCAAACCAACCGATAGGTGACCTGCACTTCCTCCCATATAAGGCCTCATACGGTGCCATCTGGATACTAGAATGGTAGCTATTGTTATAAGCAAACTCAATAAGTGGAAAATGATCGTCCCAGCTACCTCTGAAGTCAATAATACAGGCTCGCAACATATCTTCTAGCGTCTGAATAGTACTCTCGGCCTGTCCGTCAGTCTGAGGGTGAAATGTTGTGCTAAGACTCACCTGTGTCCCCAATCCCTTCTGGAATGATCTCTAGAAGTTAGCTGTAAACTGAGCTCCTCTATCCGAGATAATAGGTGTGGGAACCCCATGAAGTCTCACTATCACCTTGATGTATAACCTCGCCTAGTCCTCAGCCGAATAAGTAGTCCTGACTGGGAGAAAATGGGTTGATTTTGTCAGCCTATCCACAATAACCCATATAGAGTCATACTTCTGCGGAGTGCGAGGTATACCTGTAATAAAGTCCATATTAATTACTTCCCATTTCCAAGTCGGGATCTTTATTTCCTGTAATAATCCACTAGGCTTCTGATGCTTGACCTTAACCTGTTGACAATTCGGGCACTGAGCAACAAACTCCGCTATGTCCCTTTTCATGCCATCCCACCAATATAAACATCTGAGGTCATGATACATCTTCGTTGACCCCGGATGAACAGAATAGTGGGCATAGTGTGCCTCTGCCATAACCTGTTGTCGTAGCCCTGCAACCTCAGGTACACATAATCTGCCTCCATATCGTAGCACTCCGTCAGGTGTAACCTCAAATAGGTTCTTCTCCTTTTGAAGAGTTGTATCTCTATATCGTGCCAGAACTGGGTCCTCATACTGGTGTCTCTTTACCTCTTCTATGATAGAGGATTCAACAACTTCTCGAACAAAAACTCCACTATCTCCAGAATCAGCCAAACGGACTCCAAGGTTAGTTAGCCGGCAAATCTCACGAACCATCTCCTTCCGTTCTGGTTGTACATCTATCAAAATACCCATAGATTTATGGCTAAGAGCATCTGCTACAACATTTGCTTTCCCTGGATGGTATAGAATATCAACATCATAATCCTTTAGTAACTCTAACCACTGTCTCTGTCGCAAATTTAGCTCTTTCTGCTTAAAGATATATTGGACACTCTTATGATCTGTATAAACATTAACATGAACACCATATAAGTAATGCCTCCATATCTTCAAGGCATGAATTACCACTGCTAATTCCAGATCATGCGTAGGATAATTCCTTTCGTGCTTCCTGAGCTGTCGGGAAGCATAGGCTATAACCCTACCATGCTGCATCAATACACAGCCTAATCCAACACCTGAAGCATCACAATAAATAACATAGCCATCTGGTCCCTCTGGAAGAGTTAGAACTGGAGCCGTAGTTAGCTTGTCTTTCAACAACTGGAAGCTTTGCTCACATGCGTCAGTCCACTGGAACTTAGCTGCCTTCTGAGTTAGCCTTGTTAAAGGCGCTGAAATCGAAGAAAACTTTTCTACGAATCTCCTGTAATATCCTGCTAGCCCCAGAAAACTGCGTACCTCAGTAGGTGTTATACGTCTAGGCCAAGTATTTACAACCTCAATCTTTTGTGTATCTACCCGAATACCATCAGCTCCAACAATACGCCCCAAGAATGCTACTGAAGTCAACCAGAATTCGTATTTAGAGAACTTAGTATACAACTTCTAGTGTTGGAGCACCCTAAGTACCATCCTCAAATGATCTGCATGCTCCTCTTCTAAACGTCAATAGACCAGAATATCATCAATAAATACAATCACGAACATATCTAGGAATGGTTTGAACACTCAGTATTATATCCCGCATTTTGTACACTCGGATAATTTAAGACAATTGCGGGAAGTTAAGAGCAAGGCTATAATTTTGATCTTGTTTGGTGCACAAGTTGTTCATAAAATTTTTTATGCGGAAATATGGAGGAAGGCTAAGGGAAAAATTGGAAATTTTAAAAATGGTTTCATGAATTACAAATATTAGACATAAATAAATGGGCTTGGAAAAAAAATCAAAAAAAAAAAAGAGAAGAGGCCGGCCATAAGGGAATGGGCCAAGGCCCATGTGGAATTTTTAATCCAAGTAAATAAAAAAAGAGGAAGGGCCTGTTATTCATCACTTGTTCAAGAACATTCAAGACAAAAAAAAAAAAAAAGAGAGAGAGAGAAAGTGAGAGCAAGGAGAGGGGTTCGGCCAAGAGGAAAAAGAAGAAAAAAAAATTGAAGCCTTCAATCTTTAATTCAAAATTGATTCTTCTAGTATTCTTGCTAACTCAAGGGTCCTCTTCACCGTGGTATAATTATTAAAGCAAGAAAACTACTTTTGTGGCAAGTCCAAAAATTCTAGTCAAGAGGAAAAAAGGTAAGAATTCATATCCTTTTATATGTTCTGGAAGGTTTATATATGTTGTAGTAAGTAGAATTGAATGAAAATCATGGAAATGTTATGTGTTGTGTGTGGGCCGTGTGGGTGTGTTATGTGTGTGTAGCCGTGTGGTGTCAAATGGTGGAGGAGAGGTGAATTAAATTTTAATGTGTTAGTTGTGTTGTTGTGGATTCTATGATGCCAATGAAAGACTAATGGTTCAAGTTAGCATGGGAATTGGTTGTAGGTTGTTGTAGGAAATTATACGATTTTTAGTATGGCTTTATGTAATTGTGAAAATGGAGTTGCTAAAGTGTCCATTGTTGTTGTAGTTTGTGAATTTGAAAGAAGAAAATGCGTCGTTGTAGTTTTGTTGCATTTGTAGAGTTTCGGGTGGATTAGAGCTTGGTTGGATTATTTGAATATTGTACGGATTGTTTGAAGTATTCTTGAATATTGTTTGAATGGCTTCGGATTAGCACTTGAATGTGTGAGAAAATTTGAGTTGAACATAAATAGAAAATCGTCAAAGTTTGTAGAAAGAAGTTGTGAGCGTTGGAATGTGTTTTGAATTGATTGTCGATATTGTTGGGATAATTGTTGGCATTTTTGTTGCTAAGTTGGCCGAGTTAAATTCTCGGATTTGTTGTTGTATGTTTAGCCGAGTTGAATTCTCGGGGATGTTGCATTTACAGGGGAAATGCTGCCGAAATTTCTGTAGATTAAGTGTGTGTTTAGATTTGGATTCTAAGTGTTTATGGCTAATGATTGGCATGTATGAATATTGTTGTAGATCTTCCGAGCCAAAGGCTCAAATTCGGATTTGCGTAGGAAGCGGGCAAGGTATGTAAGGCTTACCCTTTCTTTCTTTTGGCATGATCTGTATGAAATGAGCAAATGACTTATATGTATGACTTCAAAGAAATTCCTACTCTTAGAGCCACTAGGATGACAACGTTCTTGATTTCCATAAGTAGTTTCATATGGTTTGATGCGTATTTATGAATTCCGAAGTTCTATTTGATATGTTCCCGAGTCTGTCTACGATTCTCACGTACTTCTGGGTATAAGTATGCTTAATATGTTCGAGCTTACTATATGATTGAACAATGAGATTTGCATAAAGAGTTTGGTTCCTAAAAGAGTTCTGTAAGTTCCAATGAATCTTTGACCTGTTCTGATACATACATATGGTTCCAAAAGATATATTTGATTTGACCCATACGATACCCGAAAGGTACTTGATATGATTGTTGCTTCAGTTTTCCAAAAAGGGCTCCTGAAATGTTCGTAGAACGTTCTCTACTTCAAACGATCATAACTTTCGCATACTAACTCGGATTGACCCGAAACTCGTTTCTGAGCCTCCAGGGGTCGGTGAGCATACTTGTCCATCGAGTCTTAGAATTGATTTATACACATATGGTTCTCACTACTCCGCTCGTGCGTGCTACTATTATATCATCCGCCGAGCCTCGGGCCGGTTATGTCATTATGTGCACTATGTTATACTCGCCATTAACATGCTATTTTATATATGGATCAAAGCCGACGCCTCAGCAACATGATATGTTCTGTTTTTAGTATATCTATGAACAAGATATGTTTTTCAAAGGAAGTATTACTATGGATATGTATATGTTATATGTATATGGATCGGGCTGCACGTTTCGCAACAATATAATATATGTATATGGATTGGGCTGCACGTTCCGCAGCAATATAATATATGTATATGGATTGGGATGCACGTTCCGCAGCAATATGTTATATGTTTATGGATCGGGCCGAATGTTCCTCGGCAGTATATATTATATTTATGGATTGAGCCGAACGTTCCTCGGCAGTATATATTATATTTATGGATCGGGCCAAACGTTCCTCGGCAGTATATATTATATTTGTGGATCGTGCCGAACGTTCCTTGGCAGTATATATCATATTTATGGATCGGGCCGAACGTTCCTCGGCAGTATATATCATATTTATGGATCGGGCCGAACGTTCCTCGGCAGTATATATCATATTTATGGATCGGGCCGAACGTTCCTCGGCAGTATATATTATATATATGGATCGGGCCGAACGTTCCTCGGCAGTATATTATATATGGATCGGGCCGTACGTTCCTCGGCACTATTATGTTACATATGGATCGGTTATATGTATATATATATATGGAGACATATGATGTTAGCACGTACGATCTGTGTTTGGAAAGTAAGTATGTTGGTACTCTGAACGATTCACTCATTTTCGGTACTCTTTCTGACATATGACGTTGGTAAGCATGATGTACGTTTGGAAAACAAGTACCTTAGTATTCTGATTAATGTACTTACTTCCTTGAACCGTTGTTCCGGATATGTTTCTATTTTTTGTATTCCATGTCTTACATACTCAGTACATATTCCGTACTGACCCCCTCTTCTTCGGGGGCTGCGTTTCATGCCCGCAGGTACAGACGCGCACGTGAGTGGTCCGTCAGCTTAGGACATCCATTCTGCTGTGTTGAAGTGCTCCCTCGTTCCGGAGCCCACACTTTTGGTACAGATCTTTCTGTTGTACATATTCATGTATATATGACTATGTTAGGGGTACGGCGGGGCCCTGTCCCGTCCTATGATTCTGTTATGTTTGTTAGAGGCCTGTAGACATATATGTGGGTCATGGGTCGTTATTGTTCGGTTATGTCTGTGGTTTGCGTCTAACCAATCCTATTTGCTATGACAGCCTTAACGACTTGTATGTATATATATGCTTATGTATATGCTTCGGATTATATGTATGTATATGTGACCGCTTCAGATTAATATCTGTATAAATTAATATATGTTAGATATGAATAAGATATGGACATGTCGATTTGGTAAGTAGGTGTGTATGGGTGTCCAACTCGGGCACCAGTCACGGCCCACGGGGTTGGGTCGTGACAAAAGTGGTATCAGAGCGGCTTGTCCTCGGAATGTCTACAGGCCGTGTCTAGTAGAGTCTTGTTTATCGGTGTGTTGTGCACCACATCTATAAACAGGAGGCTACAGGACATTTAGGATGTTACTTTTCTTCGCTCTTAGATCGTGCGATAGAGCTCTATTCCAACGAATTGCTGTGTCTACAGCGAGGCTCCAAAAAGAGCGATAGCGTCAGTATTTTGGGAAATTGTTTCTGATCCTCTTCCTGCAGGTGATTGTAGATTGACGAAAGATGAAGAGGACAGTTTCTGATAGTAGGGGTGCTAAGAAGGCCCCTAGGGTATCTCCAGGACCGAGTAAGAGGAGACTTAGCTATTCGATTTAGACTGATCCTTCGGAGGACCCACCAACAATTCCTCCAGAGTTTTTGACCCCCAGGGAAGAGGACCCTGTGGAGGGAAATTACGATACAGATCCCTCGGAGGACCCGGCGACGATACCTCCAGAGTTTCTGACCTCTAGGGAGAAGGATAGTTATGATACAGATCCATCAGAGTATTCTTATAGGACACCGGAGGAGGAGATTTCTGGGGCCATGCCAGTTGCTCCTGTGGTGGAGCACTACGTTAGACAGGCCTCCCCGGTGAGTGTTACGGACTACTCTAGTCCTTTTTCCTGGCCGTCAGTAAACCAGGAATTTCCTGGTTATCTATACTCCACCGATTCAGATGCGAGCAATGACGGGAGTTAGACGAGCGGGTGGCAGACAGACGATGATGAGGTGCATATTTCACATGGCAGCTCCCCAGATCAGACCCGAGACCGATCGGCTACAGGTATATGAGTTTTCTTGGAATTTTCTATGTATGTGTAACTTCTGTAGAGTATCATTTGTTGACGGCGAATGGAAAATTAAAAGGGCCGATGACCCAATGGTTATAAGTAACGACGACTGAGATGTTTCCGTCACCAGTGGGAATCTAGAAACCCCGGATGAAAGTGAATATTGAGGATTTAAAAGGGCAACACGGTAATTGTATAGTCAGAAAAGTAAAAGAACCCCCTCTAGATCGGAGTGGGACCCGCTACGAGAACCTTTTGAAAGTTGCTAAGACCCCGACTTGCCCTAGATTACGTGATAAGGGTTGTGCAGGGAAGTGGATTCAATTATACTAGCATTAACACGCCAAAATTATCCGGAGTTCCGAGGTTAAGCGTGCTAGAGTGAGAGCAATTTTGGGATGGGTGACCCCCTGGGAAGTATACTAAATTTTTCACAAATATAGATATAAGAGACAAATGGGAATTTGGGGTAACCTAAAGGAAATTAAAGTATGTGAAGTGGTTAGAAACCTTATAGAGGTCGCGTAGGCTGAGACGGGCTAGATTGGTGAAAAGGAAGAAAGAGCAACGCAGCTCTGGAATCAGAGTAAGTTTGAATAAGCGTCTGGAAGTGTTTTGTAAAAGAAATGGCAGTAATGTATATGTATGCATAGGACATTCCATTTATGACTATATCGATCGATAGGTGGACCCTAACAACCAGTGCTGCAATGTATGGGAGACATTAACTGGACGGAATTCAAGAGACAAAGCGAAAGGTATGATATAGATGTTATGGGATAGACGAATACTGATTTCACTACAGATTAAGGTTAGAAAATTCTAATACGGCGATATCTAGAAAGGAAAGAGAGCGAGTAAATAAAAGGTAAAGAGATCAACATGTCGAAAAAATTGAAAGGTAAGAAACATGAATAAGCAAAACCTCCAGAAGAGCCGATGGGCAAAGTATGAAATTATTCGCGTAGAAATTTAAGGGACAGGCCTGTAAAAAGGACTAGAATGTGATAGTATAGGACAAAAAGAGAAACAAACTTGAGGAAGGTTAACGGTGAAAATAGGACAAGCATATGGGAGTATAGAGGATATTTTTAAGATGGCGATAGCCGATGCTACAAACAACAAAAGGGGAAAACTACTCCCTAAGAGGGATTAAGGATGCAGGCTTGATCGAAGGGAAAAGAGAGTGGTTAGAAAGAAGGTAACTGGAAACGGATACGCATCAAAAGGTTAACGACACCGTTAGACATAAAGGGCAGAGGTATGTCAAAATGGAAAAAGTAAGTGTCGGAAATGGATTCCTTTATAAGTATTCTGATTAAGTACGAGAACGTAGCTAGCAAGGAGATAGATATGTCGGACCCGCGATGTAGAAACTTCCATTTTGAGAAGGTAGCAGATAATTATTAAGGCGACGGTTACTTAAAGATCATAAGCAAATATGGACCCCCTTTAAAAGGGGAGGAGAACATACTGGATTTGAAACAAACTATGGCGATTCAAGCTCCATAAAAGAAGACTTATTAGCTCGGGGCCAGAGTTCAGGGTATGTTGGCATATCGTGAAGATTTCGAAAGGACATAGAAAAGAAATGACGAAAAGTGTGCCATGAGGAACATATAGGGAGAAAATATGGAAGACACCTGGAGAGGCTGACAAATATAAGAGGATAATCCGAAATGACACCATATGAGGCTCTGTATGGCGGGAAGTGCAAGTCAGCGATTGGTTGGTACGATATTGACGGAGCTAAGTTAATCGACTCGGATACGATTCAACAGGCAGTCAATAAAGTGAAACCCATACGGGAATGGTATGCGATGGAAAGGAAACTCCCCCGAAGTATTTCTAAAACCTTATGAGGCTAGTTTAACATTCGAGGATGAATGTTTTAAAGGGGGGGAGGATGTTATATCCCACATTTTGTACACTCGGATAATTTAAGATAATTGCGGGAAGTTAAGAGCAAGGCTATAATTTTGATCTTGTTTGGTGCACAAGTTGTTCATAAAATTTTTGATGCGGAAATATGGAGGAAGGATAAGGGCAAAATTTGAAATTTGAGAAATGGTTTCATGAATTACAAATATTAGACATAAATAAATGGGCTTGGAAAAAAAATCAAAAAAAAAAAAGAGAAGAGGCCGGCCATAAGGGAATGGGCCAAGGCCCATGTGGAATTTTTAATCCAAGTAAATAAAAAAAGAGGAAGGGCCTATTATTCATCACTTGTTCAAGAACATTCAAGACAAAAAAAAAAAAAAAAAAAAAAAAAAAAAAAGTGAGAGAAAGGAGAGGGGTTCGGCCAAGAGGAAAAAGAAGAAAAACAATTGAAGCCTTCAATCTTTAATTCAAAATTGATTCTTCTAGTATTCTTGCTAACTTGGGTTGTCCTCTTCACCGTGGTATAATTATTAAAGCAAGAAAACTACTTTTGTGGAAAGTCCAAAAATTCTAGCCAAGAGGAAAAAAGGTAAGAATTCATATCCTTTTATATGTTATGGAAGGTTTATATATGTTGTAGTAAGTAGAATTGAATGAAAATCATGGAAATGTTATGTGTTGTGTGTGGGCTGTGTGGGTGTGTTATGTGTGTGTGGCCGTGTGGTGTCAAATGGTGGAGGAGAGGTGAATTAAATTTTAATGTGTTAGTTGTGTTGTTGTGGATTCTATGATGCCAATGAAAGACTAATGGTTCAAGTTATCATGGGAATTGGTTGTAGGTTGTTGTAGGAAATTATACGATTTTTAGTATGGCTTTATGTAATTGTGAAAATGGAGTTGCTAAAGTGTGCATTGTTGTTGTAGTTTGTGAATTTGAAAGAAGAAAATGCGTCGTTGTAGCTTTGTTGCATTTGTAGAGTTTCGGATGGATTAGAGCTTGGTTGGATTATTTGACTATTGTACGGATTGTTTGAAGTATTCTTGAATATTGTTTGAATGGCTTTGGATTAGCACTTGAATGTGTGAGCAAATATGAGTTGAACGTAAATAGAAAATCGTCAAAGTTTGTAGAAAAAGGTTGTGAGCGTTGGAATGTGTTTTGAATTGATTGTCGATATTGTTGGGATAATTATTGGCATTGTTATTGCTAAGTTGGCCGAGTTAAATTCTCGGATTTGTTGTTGTATGTTTAGCCGAGTTGAATTCTCGGGGATGTTGCATTTACAGGGGAAATGCTGCCGAAATTTCTATAGATTAAGTGTGGGTTTAGAATTGGATTCTAAGTGTTTATGGCTAATGATTGGCATGTATGAATATTCTTGTAGATCTTGCAAGCCAAAGACTCAAATTCGGATTTGCGTAGGAAGCGGGCAAGGTATGTAAGACTTACCCTTTCTTTCTTTTGGCATGATCTGTATGAAATGAGAAAATGACTTATATGTATGACTTCAAAGAAATTCCTACTCTTAGAGCCACCAGGATGGCAACGTTCGTGATTTCCATAAGTAGTTTCATATGGTTTGATGCGTATTTATGAATTCCGAAGTTCTATTTGATATGTTCCCGAGTCTGTTTACGATTCTCACGTACTTCTGGGTATGAGTATGCTTAATATGTTCGAGCCTACTATATGATTGAACAATGAGATATGCATAAAGAGTTTGGTTCCTAAAAGAGTTCTGTAAGTTCCAATGAATCTTTGACCTGTTCTGATACATACATTCCAAAAGATATATTTGATTTGACCCATACGATACCCGAAAGATACTTGATATGATTGTTGCTTCGGTTTTCCAAAAAGGGCTCCTGAAATGTTCGTAGAACGTTCTCTACTTCAAACGATCATAACTTTCGCATACTAACTCGGATTGACCCGAAACTCGTTTCTGAGCCTCCAGGGGTCGGTGAGCATACTTGTCCATCGAGTCTTAGAATTGATTTATACACATATGGTTCTCACTACTCCGCTCGTGCGTGCTACTATTATATCATCCGCCGAGCCTCGGGCCGGTTATGTCATTATGTGCACTATGTTATACTCGCCATTAACATGTTATGTTATATATGGATCGGAGCCGACGCCTCGGCAACATGATATGTTTTGTTTTCAGTATATCTATGAACAAGATATGTTTTTCAAAGGAGGTATTACTATGGATATGTATATGTTATATGTATATGGATCGGGCTGCACCTTCCGCAGCAATATAATATATGTATATGGATCGGGTGGATCGGGCTGCACGTTCCGCAGCAATATAATATATGTATATGGATCGGGATGCACGTTCCGCAGCAATATGTTAGATATTTATATGGATCGGGCCGTACGTTCCTCGGCACTATTATGTTACATATGGATCGGTTATATGTATATGTATATGTATATGGAGACATATGATGTTAGCACGTATGATCTGTGTTTGGAAAGTAAGTATGTTGGTACTCATAACGATTCACTCATTTTCGGTACTCTTTCTGACATATGACATCGGTAAGCATGATGTACGTTTGGAAAACAAGTACCTTAGTATTCTGATTAATGTACTTACTTCCTTGAACCGTTGTTCCGAATATGTTTCTATTTTCTGTATTCCATGCCTTACATACTCAGTACATATTCCGTACTAACCCCCTCTTCTTCGGGGGCTGCGTTTCATTCACGTAGGTACAGACGCGCACGTGAGTAGTCCGTCAGCTTAGGACATCCATTCTGCTGTGTTGAAGTGCTCCCTCGTTCCGGAGCCCACACTTTTGGTACAGATCTTTCTGTTGTACATATTCATGTATATATGATGTTAGGGGTACGGCGGGGCCCTGTCCCGTCCTATGATTCTGTTATGTTTGTTAGAGGCCTGTAGACATATATGTGGGTCATGGGTCGTTATTGTTCGGTTATGTCTGTGGTTTGCGTCTAAGCGATCCTATTTGCTATGACAGCCTTAACGACTTGTATGTATATATATGCTTATATATATGCTTCAGATTATATGTATGTGTATGCGACCTCTTCAGATTAATATCTGTATAAATTAATATATGTTGGATATAAATAAGATATGGACATGTCGATTTGGTATGTAGGTGTGTATGGGTGTCCAACTCGGGCACCAGTCACGGCCCACGGGGTTGGGTCGTGACACTCAGTTCATTAAATCCATAAATACCGCTGGAGCATTGGTCAGCCCAAAAGACATCACTCTAAACTCATAATGCCCGTATCGGGTCCAGAATGTAGTCTTCGGAATATCTGCCTCCTTCACCCGTACCTGATGATAGCCTGACTGTAAGTCTATCTTCGAAAAACACTTAGCACCCTGCAACTGGTCAAATAGATCATCTATCCTGGGGAGGGGATATATATTCTTTATTGTTACTTTATTCAGCTGCCTATAATCAATACACTTCCGCACCGACCCATTTTTCTTTCTCACAAATAATACCGGTGCTCCCCAAGGTGATGTACTAGGCCTGATGAAGCCCTTTTCTAATAAGTCCCTCAGTTGCTCCTTTAACTCTTTCAGCTCTGCAGGTGCCATTCTATAAGGAGGAATAGATATGGGCTGAGTATCCAATACATCTATAGTAAACTATATATCCCGCTCAGGAGGAAGACCTGGAAGTTCGTCTGGAAATACATCTGGAAATTCGTTAACTATCAGGATTGACTGGAGAGTCGGTACCTCTGCTTTCAGGTCATGTACACGAACCAGATGATAAATATAACCCTTTCTAACCATCTTCCTTTCCTCGAGGTATGAAATAAACTTACCCCTCGACGATGTTGTATTCCCCATCCACTCTATAATCGGCTCCCCTGGGAACTGAAGTCAGACTATCTTTTCTCTACAATCAATATTAGCATAACAAGAAGCTAAACAATCCATTCCTATAATAACATCAAATTCCGTCATATCTAACTCTATCAGATCTGCCATGGTATGACGACTATATATAATCACCGAACAATTTATATATACTTGCTTTGCTATAACAGAATCTCCTACTGGTGTAGCTACCTCAAATGGTTCTATCAACTCAGGTTCTATTCCAATTCTACTAGCAAAAAAGGGAGATATTTATGATAAGGTGGAGCCTGGATCTATCAATGCATATACGTCCCGAGAGAAAATTAATAATATACCTGTAACCACAATCGATGACGCCTCCTGATCCTGTCTACTAGCCAAGGCATATATTCGGTTCGAAGGACCGCTAAAGCAGGAAGCCCTGCCACGACCTCTACCACGGCCTGCTGGTGTCTGAATGCCCTGCCCCATAGGGCGCATAACTACAGAAGAAGATGAACCAGCAACTGATCCAGTGGGCTGAGCCACACCACCTGGACCGCCTCCATACGGACACTCTCTCATAATATGGCCTTGACGACCGTAATAAAAACAAGCACCTGTAGCAAGACGGCATTCCCCAGAATGGAGCCTACCACACCGAGAACATCGAGGAAAAGGTGGCCTCCACTGACTCGAACCCCTATTCATCTGCGAACCCGAAGCTTTGGAGGTCTGACCGGCTCCTGAATACCCTGTGCGGTCAAATTTCCTTCCTGTGAACTGTGGGGGTGCACTCCGTGCTGGTTGGGAAGAATATCTAATACACTTTTAAGGCTGCCTGCTTCGAAACTCACCAGGATAACCAGCCGATCTAGCCCTCTTATGCTGGCCTCTGTCGTAATCTCTATCTGGTCGACGCCCTCTGTGTCGATCCATTACCCCCTGTGCATATGCCTGTACCCGAGCAATATCCATACCTGGCTGAAGAGCCACTGCCATACAGCCATCAATCAAATAACGATCCAGCCCCATCACATAACGATGCACTCTATCAGCCATATCAGCTACAACAGTAGGCGCATACCTAGCCAACGAATCAAGCTCAAGGCTGTATTCTCGAACACTCCTGCCACTCTGCCTCAAATGTAAGAATCTATCAACTCTGGCTCGCCTCATCTCTGGAGGCAGGCAGTGGCCAAGGAAGGCTTCCACAAACTCATCCCACACTGCTGGAGGAGCACCCTCGCCCCTAGATAACTCCCACGACTCATACCAATTAACAGCTACATCAAGCAACTGATACGAAGCCAACTCAACAGACCCAGTCTCTGAAGCATTGATTATCCTCAATGTACACTGCATCTACCGGATAAACTCATGCGGATCATCCTCGGGCTTTGACCCGAAAAACTCTGTAGGATTACAACTTAAGAAGTCACGAGCCCTCAAACTATCAGATCTATCCGCATGGTCAACTCCTAGTCCGTGCCTGCGAGCCTGCCCTGCTACTAATCTGGTCAGCATCTGAACTGCATCTCTCATGGCCCTATCCTCCGCCCCTGGCCGAGGAGCTGGAGGCTCAGGTACTGGGGCTTCGGGAGCTAGCGGTGGAGCTGCCCCCTGATCTGGAGCTGCTGCTGCTCTAAGCTCCTGTAGAGGTGGCGGTGTAGCAGAACTCGCTGACTGAAGTACAATCTCAGGCATAGATTGGGCACGAGCCCTAGTAACTCTCCAAGTCTGGCTAGTATCTCCAGCTGCCGATTTTCCCTTCTGGGCAACTGTCGCTTTCTTTGGAGGCATAGCTATAAAAACACAGTAATTTGTTAGGGAGGGATTATCCCGATAATATAGCTCTATCGCACGATCTAGAGTAAGAAGGAAAAGAAACATCCTAAATGTCCTGTAGCTTCCTGTTTATAGATGTGGTGCCCAACACACCGATAAAAAAGACTCTACTAGATACGGTCTGTAGACACTCCGAGGATGAACTGCTCTGATACCACTTTTGTCACGACCGAACCCCGTGGGCCATGATTAGTGCCAGAGCGGGACACTCGAATACAAACCTGTTAAATATAGTCAAACTGAAACTAAGGACAATATGGAAACTTATTAAAACAAACGAGGGATTCACAACGCCACATATCATAAACCTATCTCCCCTTGAGTCACGGCTAACCATAGCATAAAAATAACATAATACGCAAGCCGACAAGGCTGCCACTATACACAGGGATATCCAATGCAAACCATATGACACAGCTGACCAAAACTTATATACAACCCACACATGTCTACAGACCTCTAAGAGTATAAAAGTGAAATATGACGGGACAGGGCCCCGCTGTACCCCTGGGCATATACATAAGCCTATATCAAAATATCTAGACCAAAGTAGTCTAGGCTCCGGAACAATGGAGCTCTCCAAACAGCTGAGCAGAAGTCCTAAGCTGGAGGATGACCAAATCGAGTATCTGTACCTGCGGGCATGAAACGCAGCACCCGAAGAAAGGGGGTCAGTACGGAATATGTACTGAGTATATAAAGCATGTAATGCAATAAGGAAAATCACAACTGCATAAACGATTACAAGAGGCAAGTATGATAATCAAAGATACCAATGCACCTGTGCCTTACGATATGAAAATCATGCATGTCTATATCATATACCATATCCAGCCCATTATGGGACTAGGTGAATAAGTCATCATATACCATCCTCGGCGCCATAATCACATCATTATCATTATATATATATATATATATATATATACCATACCCGGCCCTCTAGTGAGGGACTCGGTGAACAATGCAGTGAAACGGTGCACGAAAACATACCCGGCTCGGGACTCGGTGAAAGATATATTAACAGCATGCACGAGCAGAGTAGTGAGCAACCCTAGACAAACTAAATCATGATCTGAGACTCAATAGTATAGGTAGAATGAACTAATACTTGAGCATCAAAGATAATAATCATATCAAGTACCCCTCGAATGTCACTATGGATTATATCAAATAGAACTTCAAGTATCATAGACACGTATCAAGATAATGTGAAATAGGTTCTAGATATTAAGAACATTAGCCATCCTAGCGCCTCTAAGAATAGGAGTTTCTTTGGAGTTATATACTCGTCGTCTATTTGTTTATAAAGATCATGCCAAAAAGAAAGAAGGGTTAGCTTTACATACCTTTGGCGCATAAACCGTGACTTGATATGTATACGCTGTCCAAAGTATCTCAACCTATATTAAGACGTCAATACTATGGTTAAGCTACGGAAAGGCGTAAAACATACTTCAATGTTAGCAGCTTATTTCTAGACAATTGGGCAGCACCTCCCCTATATCGCTCACTCTCCTCACATCTAAGTTAACTATACAACAACCAATATAACATCAACAACGACACATCTTAATGATCTACAGCCATAACAAATAATCAAAATGACTTTGCAATAACATGCTCCAAAGAGCCCATCACTACAACACAATACATAATCCTAACTACACCTTTAGTATTTCAACTCAACAAGAACAGCCCACAACAACAACAACATCATATAGAGATATAAGAATGAAAATCTTTCCAAACTCCAAGCAAAAACAGCCCAGAACGTTTTAATCATAACTTCCAATCTATACCTCAAAAAATTACAAACACCTGGAAGGAGTATAATAGCGCCATGAACAACAGCACCTATACATATTTATAACTACATTTCCAGTGTTATATCCCATATTTTATACATTCGGATATT
Organism: Lycium barbarum; assembly: GCF_019175385.1. Taxonomy (NCBI): domain Eukaryota; kingdom Viridiplantae; phylum Streptophyta; class Magnoliopsida; order Solanales; family Solanaceae; genus Lycium; species Lycium barbarum. The sequence goes on from NC_083345.1 coordinate 66,765,103, forward strand.
TCAAGGTGGTCGTGGTAAGTTAAGGGCAAGGCTATGTTGCAAAATTATTTTAATGTAGAAGTTGTTTATTAGTATGGAAATATTGAGAAAGACTAAGGGAAAAAAGGGAAATTCGCAAAGTGGTTCATGGTAATATTGTGGAAGGCTAGGGGAAAAAAGGGCAAAAATTCAAAAAAAACATATATGGTCATGAAGCCCCAAGTGGCCGTGTGGCATATATATATAGAAAGTGATGACAAAATAAGATAATTAGTCATCTTTGTTTTATTTTAAGAAACTTCAAGAAAAAGGGAGAAGGGACATGTGTCCACATTCTATTTGATGAGGCTAATTATATATATGGACAATTGGGCACAAAGCAAGACAAGTATTCATCTTCCAATTCAAGAAAAACTTGGAGAAAATAAGGCACCATTCAGCCATGGCTAGCCGAACCTAGGGCCATGAAGAATTGATCAAGAAAATTATTTTCTTCTAGTAATTCAACCAAGTGGAAGGTCCTCTTTAACATGGAGATGTTGTTGAAGCAAGCAAACCATTCATTTGTGCAATTTCAACCCTAGCCGAGCAAGAGGATGGATGGAAGAAGGTAAGGTTTAATCTTCTTTTCATATGTTATGAATGGTTTGTATATGTTGTAGAGTGAAGAAATGGATGAAATTCATGAAATATGTATGTGTATAGTGTGGCCGAATAAGAGTGATGTTGGTAGGATGTGATGAATTGATTTTATTTAGTAGTTGACTGTTGATGTTGTGGATTTCATGATGAAAATGAAGGTTTGATGACTTGAAATGAAATTGTAATTGTTGTGGGATTATTGAATGAGTTAATGTGACGTTAGTGTGATTTCTCATAATTATGAGGATGGAGTTGTTAATGTGTATATTGTTGGTGTAGATCATGAATTTGAAAGAAAGCAATGTGTTGTTGTTGTCCTTATTAAGTTTGGAAGATTTCGGATTATTGTTGATAATGTGGCCAAGTGGAATTCTTGGATTATGGTTGATAAATTGGCCGAGTTGCATTCTCGGGTTTGTTTTTGATGATTTGGCCGAGTTAGATTCTCGGGGATGGTGTATTTACAAGGGAAATGCTGCCAAAATTTCGGCAGATTATAAACGAATTTGTTTGAAAGACTAAGACAAGTATATGTCAATGAGTTTAATGATTATGTCGATTCTCTTGAATGTAGACTAGCAAGCTTGGACGAATAACCGTAGCTAATTGGACGTGGGACAGGTATGTAAGGCTTACCCTTTCGTTCTTTTGGCATGATCCTTGTGAAACGAACCGACTAAGTATATGTATGATTTCAAAGAAACTTATACTCTTAGAGCCACTAGGATGGCTAACGTTTTTTATTTCCATAAGCTATTTCATATGGTTTCGATGCGTATCTATGATGTCTGAAGTTCTATTTGATATGTTTCTGAATGGCATTCAAGGGATAATTGATATGACTAATGTCTTTGATATATTTTCAAATGATAACACGTTTGATTATTCCATTGAGTCTTTGATATATTTTGATACGTACATATGGTTCCAAAAGCTCTATTTGATTTGATCCATAACGATATTCGAAAGGTACCTAACATGATTGTTGCTTTGATTTTCCAAAAATGACTTCTAAAACGTTGGTAGAAGGTTCTGTACTAAAACGTCCATAACTTTTTCATACTAACTCGGATTGACTCGAAACATGTTTATGATCCTCAAGTGTCAATTTGCGTTCCTACCTATCGAGTCTTAATTTATGTGCATATAGTTTCTCACTACTCCGCTCGTGGATGCCTCAATATGTCCTTCACTGAGCCCAGGCCAGGATACGTTCTCGTGCGTACTCCACTGCATTGTTCACCGAGTCCCTCTCACTTGCGGGCCGGGACACGTTATATGTATATGTATATGATGATATGATGATACGGGGATGGCGGCCGGGATGGCATATGATGACTCCTGATACAAGCCGAGTTGCCTCAAGGACACTTAAAGGACCGTCTCGTGGAGCCAAAGTTTGGATGATAGCATGGAGAGGACGGATGGGAGATGGAAGAATATTAAAGTGGCCAACGAGCAAGGGAGGCTAGCCAATTCAAGATTGGGAGGCTAGCCAATTCAAGATTTCCATCTCCACAAGACTAGCCAAACAAGACCCTTACTTCATTAAGGGTATAATTGTAATAATGTAGTGTCTTCTATTAGTTAGTTAGTATAAATAGCTAGTCTTTCATTTGATTAGGGACTTTTGACATTTGGAAGAAAGGATGAGTGATTTTTGAGAGAGTTGTCTCTAGAGAGAGAAACTTGTAGAGAGGCCATGGATGGCTCTTGTTGAACCTTTGATTGTGAGAGGATTGGTTGCTTGGGAATTCAATTCCCTTGAGGTCATCCTAAGAGGTTGGTGCTTGTTTATGCTAATTAATTGAGGTCTTTAGGTTTGATACACCTTTAGGTTGCTTTTAATTCCATTTTCTTGTGTCAATCTATCTATCATTTACTTTCCTTGTCATTTTATTGCTTCCGCGTATCCGTTATTGTATCAATTGGTATCAGAGCTTAGTTTAGATTTGTTCTACCAAATCTAATCTTGGGTTTTGATTCAACAAAAAAAAAAAAAAAAAAAAACCGAAATTAAAAAAAAAAAAAAAAAAAAATTCGAATTTTCTTGTTGATTTTGTTGAATCTAGTGTTAGATTAGAGTTTCCTAGTGTTTCTAGAGTCTAAATCTTCCATTTCAAGTCAATTTGGAGTTAGGGTTTGTGTTCCACCATTGTTGAGCTTCAAAGCTTCAAGAACTTAAAAGGGGGTCTTGTTGAAGAAGGTGAAGTTAAAGGTTGAACCCTATTGGGCTTTGTTCTCCACATTAAAGAGAACTTAAATCCGAAATTTGAGCCAATTTGGAGTTGATTTGAGGGTAGTTGAATTTTGATTTGTTCTTGTGTTCTTGAAGACCTTCATATCTTCATAAGGAAGAAGACTCTCCAAAGGTCCATTTGATCCAAAAGTTGTGAAATAAAGTTGTGAAAAAGTGTTAGAGGGCCAAAAACAAAAAAAAAAAAAATCAAAAAAATCAGAAATACTTAGTTCATCAAAAGTGTTTGTGGATCTAAAAAAAAAAAAGAGTATAGAAATTCAAAAAAATTCATTACTTCAAATTGATACCTTGGATCAATTGGGGCCTCCTGGTCGTGTTTTCAAGTTATCGCCTACCCGGGCCCGAAATTTTAGTTATTTTCCCGATTTTTGCATTCAATTTTCTTGTGTCTCTTTACTAGTAGGCATGTAGTAGTTGTTCCTACTTGTGTTTGCTAGTTCTTGTGTTCGCATTTCTTTCGTGCCAATTCTTTCGTGCTTTTCTTCGTTTTTGCTTCGTTGTTAATTTCTTGGCTCAAGTGCGTTTGTTTGAATTGAGTCGTCCGTCTTTCTTCGAGTCTAACAAGAATCCATTCCGATCTCGAGTAGCAATTGTGCACTGTGCAACCAACTGAATCCAATAGAGAATCAACATCGGCTAATCCATTTGAGTGGTAAAAGGCAAGAGTGTGTGAGCTCATTCGAGTGGTGCTAGCCGAGCACAAAAGAGTGTAAACACGAGTGTGGTGAGGTTTCTTTACAACTAACGTGTTTGCTAAGTATTCTGTGCAGGTACTACTCCATGGATAGAAGATGTCACTCAATGCTTGTGAGGGTGTTGAAAGAGGAGAGGATTCGTCTTGAAATTGATGACTACTTTAGTGAATGCTATGTTACTCCTCGTCTTGCGGTTGGGTTGGGGTTATCTAAAGTGAAAAGGGCAAAGCAAAAGGGAAGGTTAACTAATGTGGCATATGTACCTTTCTCTTATGGGGAATACCATGAGAATGTGTGCTGCGAAATACTCCCTATGGACAATTGTGACGTGTGCTTTGGGTTTGCTTGGTTTGAAGACCATGGGATTGCGGATGAACAAAATTGGCATAAGTATGTTGTGAATGAACGGGGAACACCTCTATTTCCAAACATACTTCATAGAACGAATCCAAGGATAAAAGTGCAAGAGCCCAATGTACGTTGGCCTACCCTATGTATGAGCGCTAGTGGTGAAGAGTTCTATGAATGGGAACTCATGATGGATGAAATCTTTGCTAGCTACAACTACTCACGACTAAGGAAGATGGACTTAGCCGTTCAAACTTTTGACTCAAAGCTTGTCAAATATTGGGAGTATGTGAAAAGTTGTGGGAGACAAGTGAGGAGTCCCATCAAAACTTGGGAGGACATGAAAAGGATATTGAGAAGCCAATATCCCAAGCCACGTGTGAGAAGAAATGAATCTTTGAGGGGTACCTCTTTTGAGAGAACCCCGTGCTTGAAGGCAAAGACGGCGACCACAACCATTCCTTCCATTGGTCAAAGGAGCTTGCATGAACACCAAGGTAAGATCACTTATCCTTATACTCCTACATCTTTGTGTGATTTTAATGTCAAGTCAAGCATGAAAGTCGGTTTGCCTTGTGTTAAGCCTAATGCTCCTTTGCCATGTATTGCTAATGCCATTGTCGAAAGTGTCCCCACACTAGTTGATCCTATTGATGACCGAATTGTTCCTTCTTGTAAGGTCGATTTGTGTCCACCTAGTGTTGACACTTGTGCTTTGAATGATAGTGCATTATCGAATGAAGGTGCTCAAACACTAGTTGATCCTTTAGATGACAAAATTGATTCTTCTTGCAAGATCGATTTGTGTCCACCTAGTGTTGACACTTGTGAATTGATTGGTAGTACAATGTCATGTGGTCATCATGTTAGTAATCCTTGCGAGTTTGACATACTACGAACTAGTGTTGATCAACTTGCTTCTAATGATAATTCACTACTTGAGGATCCTTGTGATGTGTTTAATGTACCTCTAGTTAGTGATAATGTTGATATAGTTGGTCAATTGAAAGAATGTGACATCTCACCCTTATTTGTTTCATGTCAAAATGGGTCTCTTGATCGTACTCTAGTGTCATGTGATAAGACTCCAAGTTGTAGTGGTGATGCGTGTCATGTAGATAGTCATGTGAGCAAAAATACATTGAAAGATAACATTGGTCCTTTTGAGAGTGAAATGACATGCTTTGACTCCTCATTGTTCATTGATTACTCTCTTGTAAAGGATAATGTTTTATTTGAGGATGACATGACTAGTGAGAGTGATGAACCTAGTGGGATGTTTGGTAATGTTGAACGTTTAGTTTCCTTTGGAGGCTATAATGTGATATGTAACCCACTATGGAATGAAGGCACTCTTTCCCATGATGGAGATCTTCCTTTGAGGAATTGTGATCCATTTGTGGGGAAGGAAAGTGTTACAAAGGAAGGTAATTCTTGTCTAGAAATTGCAAATTCTTCCTTTCATGTTCAACTTCATAGTAGCCCCTTGGATAATCTTGTCCTTGAACCGTATGGTGAGGTTACATTGGGGAGTGATATTGATGAGGAAGTTATTTTACGTGATACCTTTCTTTATTACTTATTTGCATATGATGACATTCATGTTATTGTTGAGAGTTCATTTGATGTTGGGCGGGGCCTTATTGAGGTGCTTAGTTGTTGCCTTGCCCGTGATATGTGGGTATCTTTTCCTTTTGACCCCGGTGAAATCTTCACTTTGTGTGAATGGTATCATTTTGCAATTGAGGATTATTTGTGTTTTATGCCAACTTGGTTTCTTGAAATCATTGGTTCTCTGAGAATATCCTCATTTCTTGATCTTTGGGATAGCCAAGTTCTTAGTACTCTACTTAAGAGCTTATTTTGCTTGAAAATGGTTGATACTTGGCTATATCAAAAATTTGTGCTTACTTGGCATGGTGGTAGGTTGGTCCACCTTAACACTAACCCTCATCCTTTGAGGACTTGGTTTTTGTTTGTCTCCTTTATGGTTTTGCAAGGTATAGATTCGAGGACGAATCCTTTTCAAGAAGGGGAGAATGATACAAGCCGAGTTGCCTCAAGGACACTTAAAGGACCGTCTCGTGGAGCCAAAGTTTGGATGATAGCATGGAGAGGACGGATGGGAGATGGAAGAATATTAAAGTGGCCAACGAGCAAGGGAGGCTAGCCAATTCAAGATTGGGAGGCTAGCCAATTCAAGATTTCCATCTCCACAAGACTAGCCAAACAAGACCCTTACTTCATTAAGGGTATAATTGTAATAATGTAGTGTCTTCTATTAGTTAGTTAGTATAAATAGCTAGTCTTTCATTTGATTAGGGACTTTTGACATTTGGAAGAAAGGATGAGTGATTTTTGAGAGAGTTGTCTCTAGAGAGAGAAACTTGTAGAGAGGCCATGGATGGCTCTTGTTGAACCTTTGATTGTGAGAGGATTGGTTGCTTGGGAATTCAATTCCCTTGAGGTCATCCTAAGAGGTTGGTGCTTGTTTATGCTAATTAATTGAGGTCTTTAGGTTTGATACACCTTTAGGTTGCTTTTAATTCCATTTTCTTGTGTCAATCTATCTATCATTTACTTTCCTTGTCATTTTATTGCTTCCGCGTATCCGTTATTGTATCAGCTCAATTGGTGAAAGTCGTCTCCTTCGGGAGAACAAAAGCGGAGAGGTCACGGGTTCGATACCAGCCGCTGCAGCGTATATCGAATTGTCTGTGTCTCTTGCTCATACAATACCTCCAGTAGTCATGACTAGTCAGCAGGGCGCAGATGCCACAGCAGTCAGTTATGGGGTCAGATACCCAGAGGTTCACAGCATGGTCAGCGCCCAGCTGTGGGTCCTCACAAAAAAGGCGACTTTTTGTCGAGGATCCACAGTGATCTGCACTGTAGGTTGCCCCCTCTACTGACTGCTGTGGGTATCTGACCCTGCTGACTAGCTGACATGCATCTGCGCATGGACTACTGAGCTATTGTGGAAAGAAATCACAGACAATTCGCACACGCTGCAGCGCTTCGAACCCGTGACCTCAAGCCTTTTGTCCTCCCGAAGGAAGCGCCTCTTACCAGTTGAGCTGCATATAGTTTCTCACTACTCCGCTCGTGGATGCCTCAATATGTCCTTCACTGAGCCCAGGCCAGGATACGTTCTCGTGCGTACTCCACTGCATTGTTCACCGAGTCCCTCTCACTTGCGGGCCGGGACACGTTATGATAGCAACCAAGGAAGCTTAATTTTCGTTGAAGACAAAAAAATATCAAGATGCTTTAATGGGCTTCATTTGGTAATGAAAACATGTCTTGTAATGGAGGAATAGCTCCAGCCCAAAGTAGATCTTTTGGGAAAGTGTTAATACTAATTGGAGGCCCAAATTGAAGACCAAGATGAGTTGGATTATGGCCCAAAACATGCCCAAAGAAGGAACAAGTTCAGCAGCCCATACTTATGTTTCTAGAAGATCATTTAATGCTATGTTGACTACATTTAATGTTTTTATTGAACAAAGTGTTGGTGGTCTTCTATGCACATTGGAACAAATGTCTGGTGGTCTTCTATGCACATTGGAACAAAGAATTGGTGGTCTTCTATGCAGCTTGGAAATTGCACCTTAATTAATTTAGTTTGACCAACTTTATCTTTAGGGTGGCAGCCACCATTTCTCCTATATAAAGGGGTGTTTTCTCTTTCATTGTAACTAAGTTTGAATATTAATAATATTAGCCTTGTGCTTGTGGAGACCTTTGAGGTTCTCTTTTGGGTTATGCCTTTTTTGTTCTACTTTGAACCGCAACTCGGATTCTTCGATGGTAAGATTCCTTGTTTGAGTTCCCTCCCTCCATTTCTTCTTCTTCTTAATTGATTCAAATCCTTCTTTCACTATTAAACAACGTTTTAAGTATCAATTACTTGAACTTGTGAACTTCTTTCTCAAGAATCAATCCTTCCCCCTTTCTAATTTTCAATTCTAAAGTCTTCCGCTAACCGTGTTGTTATCAAGTGGTATCAGAGCGGTTCTATCAAGATTCCGTTCTTGATAATCATGGGGATTTCTTGAAGAAAAAAAAAGAGCAAAAAAAAAAAGCAAAAAAAAAAAAAAAGTACTGTAGCAGTGAACAGTGACGAAAAAAAAAGTTTAGTGTTTGCTCTCCAAGAAATTTCTTCCATCTATTTGTTTTCTAAAGATTAAGATAGAAAATAAGAAGAGGGGATCCTAAATCTTTAAAGCTAAGAAGCAATCAATTTTTTTTTCTTGCTCCTTTAAAAAAAAAAGTCCTTTTTGTTCGAGTCTTGTTTCAACTAAATTCTAATTCTTTCTAGGATTGGTTCTTCACTTTTTTTTAGTGCCCTAAAATTCTTTATTTTACTACTAAGGGCTTGATTCTAGTGGGGTTTAATTATAAATCCACAAAGTGTTTTCCCAAAGGTTATTTGAGGGGAAAAAGGCAAGAGTGGGTGAGAATAATTGAGGAAAAAAGCCAAAAAAAAAAAAAAAAACTGAGTGATACATTTTCTTTAAAATAACTATGTCTTTCACAATTGCAAGAATCTATGATTATGAAGGATTGGCCAAGTGCGGCAGTAATCATGTGGTACTACCAAGATTGTGCATGTGTGCTAGTAAAGAAACTTACCTACAATGGGAATACTATATGGAGCATATATTTGCTTGTAACAATTTTTGGGAGATGGAAAAATTGGAGTTTGCCACAAGGGCATTGTCCTTGAAATTACGGAAGATAGTCGATGATTATCGTAATCCTCATTGGGTGAAATTTAATCGGCTACTTTTGACGTGGAGTGATTTAAAGGAGGAATTGAGGCGCATTCATTCTATAACACTGTCCCAAGATGAAGCTAACTCCAAAAGTCCTATTCGTTCCAATAAGATGGTTAAGTATGTAATCTTCCAAGAGGAGGAGTCAAGTTGTGAACAAAAGAGTGACTCTTCATCATGTGTAACTTCTCTTACACTAACAGAAGTTCCTAAACCTCCAGAAAAAAGAGAAGATGAGAGAATAAAAGAACTGAGTGAAAAAGAAAATTATAAGGAAGAGAGATACAAAATTGGGTGGAGTAAGGGAGTGCAAAATGGTAACTCAAGAGAGGAAAAAGGAAAGTTTCAGTTGAGAAAAGCGAGTGAGTTGTCACAAGAAAAGAATGGAGATAAAAACAAAAGCAAGAGTGAAAAGAATGAGAGTGAAGGCAGAGATGTTAGAACAAAAAGTGTTTTGTTACAAGAATTGAGAAAATCAAAAGAGAGCTTAAGTGAGAATGGTTCTTGTTTATCTTCTAACCTCCTTACTCTTTGTCTTTCTAGTGTTTTTGAATCTACATTGTAGGTTTCGGAACAAGCGCCCATGCGGTCTTTAGAACAGCAAAGAAAAGAGATAAAGACCTTATGTTGCCAAGAAGATTCCGCAAAATTTTCAAGTGCTACATCACATGTAGACCAAGGTAGAGGATCCTTTAAGGAAGCAACTTGTGGTAAAATGGCTAAACCTAATACTTTATGTGCTTTAAAAGCCATTGAATGTGAAGGAATTGTAGGTAAGAGTTGTGATAATTCAATTTTTGAATCTGTTGTTTCATCACCTATGGATGAGAGTTATTCTCCTTGTTTAGGTCATTCTTTATTTGACTCTAGTGATGCAGTTGTTGATGAGAACTCATTCATGTCTAATGTGCACTATGCTAGTAATCTTTTAGTTGTAGCAATGGAAGGGGATATGACTAATCTCATTAGTCAAGGTTTTAAATTGTGTGACAACCCATTGTGGGATGATAATAAAGATGAGTTTGCAGTTTATTTTTGTCCACTTTGGGATACCAATAAAGGAAGAAAAGATGGTGAAATTCCCAATGAAGATAATGAGACACATGAAGCTTTTGGTGTCTTAGATATTAAGGAAGTTGAGCTAAATGCAGGATATAGTCACTCAAGTGTGGAAAAGGATAAGTGCTCACACATTGCTAATTTCACAATATCTTTATCTTGTTTCGTCGATCCTTTTTTGCAGGTTTATTCCAAGCCACTTCTTGAGGAAATTACTTTTGGTCCACATCTTGATTATGGTATATCTAATGGTGAAGTTAAATTATTTAGCAAGAGCAAATATGGTATGTTTTCCTTGTATTCATACGCTTTTGGTCTAGCTAATGACCCTCTGCAATTTAAAGAGCTTATGAATTGTGTTTTTAGTGCTTGTGTTGGTGATTACATTTTCCTGTTAGCTGATGTTATACTTGGACTTTTAAAAGGAGTGTTTGTGCATAAAAATAATAAGTGGATTAAATGGTTGCATGGTCACTACCTTGTGTTACTCATACCAAGTGGTTGTTGTGTTTTTCTACTTATTGTGATTATCATGTTGGTTGCAGGAAAATATCAAGATTCAAGGACGAGAATAATCTTTAAGAGAGGAAGAATGATAGTAACCATGAAGGCTCAAATGCATTAAATAGAAAATAAGGTCACCACCAAGATTCGAGACGAATCTTCTTTAAGAGGGGGAGAATGATAGCATCCATGGTAGCTCAGAATTATTGAAGGACGTGGATGAAGATATGGAAGTTCCAAGAAGACCCATGACAAGATCTCAAACAAGGAAATTGCAAGACAAGCTTAATGGGTTGCAATCAACAATTCAAAAGTGTCTTGTGATGGAAGAAGAGCTCCAGCCCAATTCAGATTTTTTCCTCAAGTCTTACACTTATTTGGAGGCCCAAATAAAAGTCCAAAGTGAGATGAAATGAGGCCCAAATCAGCCCCAAAAGAAGAAGTTTCCAGCAGCCCAAATTGGCCCAAATTAGTTTCTAGAATAAATAATTAATTGTTGTTTTAATCTATGTTGACTTGCATTGGTCCAAGTGTGGGTAGTCTTCTAGGTTGTTTTAATCTATGTTGACTACATTGGTCCTAGTGTGGGAAGTCTTCTATGTTTCTAGGGAAGATAATTCCCATTTATTTCTATTTGGACTAGTTCCTTCCTTTACAACTATATATAGGGGTGATTGTCATCCATTGTAAATCAGATTTTGAAGAATATATTATATTGAGAGTTCTTTTGAACCTTTGTGGCATTACTTTAGGATTTATCTTTCAACCTAACTAGTTCCTAGTTCAAGGTAGTAAGATAATTTCTTCCTTGATATCTTTGATTTCTTTTTGGTATTCTTTCGAAGGCGGTTAGTTCTAAATACTAATTGTTGTCTTAAGTTACTCACAAAGCGGTCAGGATCCTAATCTACTGTTTTTGATTTGTTATCTCAAGTAAAGGCGTTAGATTTCTTCCTATAAATCTATACGTTGTTACTTGGATCTTGTCAAGACTTTAGAACTAACGTTCTTGGAAATTCGTGGATTGTTCCTTCGAATTTCCCATATCTTTTATTTTCTAGTTTTTAGATTCTTTTCTATATTTGCTTCCGCACTTCTTATATTTTAATTATAAATTTGGGATCTCCCTAACCTCGTTATCTATCAAGATTCGAGGACGAATCTTCTTTAAGAGGGGGAGAATGATAGCAACCATAGAGGCTCAAATGCATTAAGGAGCAAAAAAGGTCACCACCAAGATTCGGGACGAATCTTCTATAAGAGGGGGAGAATGATAGCAACCAAGGAAGCTTAATTTTCGTTGAAGACAAAAAAATATCAAGATGCTTTAATGGGCTTCATTTGGTAATGAAAACATGTCTTGTAATGGAGGAATAGCTCCAGCCCAAAGTAGATCTTTTGGGAAAGTGTTAATACTAATTGGAGGCCCAAATTGAAGACCAAGATGAGTTGGATTATGGCCCAAAACATGCCCAAAGAAGGAACAAGTTCAGCAGCCCATACTTATGTTTCTAGAAGATCATTTAATGCTATGTTGACTACATTTAATGTTTTTATTGAACAAAGTGTTGGTGGTCTTCTATGCACATTGGAACAAATGTCTGGTGGTCTTCTATGCACATTGGAACAAAGAATTGGTGGTCTTCTATGCAGCTTGGAAATTGCACCTTAATTAATTTAGTTTGACCAACTTTATCTTTAGGGTGGCAGCCACCATTTCTCCTATATAAAGGGGTGTTTTCTCTTTCATTGTAACTAAGTTTGAATATTAATAATATTAGCCTTGTGCTTGTGGAGACCTTTGAGGTTCTCTTTTGGGTTATGCCTTTTTTGTTCTACTTTGAACCGCAACTCGGATTCTTCGATGGTAAGATTCCTTGTTTGAGTTCCCTCCCTCCATTTCTTCTTCTTCTTAATTGATTCAAATCCTTCTTTCACTATTAAACAACGTTTTAAGTATCAATTACTTGAACTTGTGAACTTCTTTCTCAAGAATCAATCCTTCCCCCTTTCTAATTTTCAATTCTAAAGTCTTCCGCTAACCGTGTTGTTATCACGTTATATGTATATGTATATGATGATATGATGATACGGGGATGGCGGCCGGGATGGCATATGATGACTCCATTCACCGAGACCCGCAAAAGAGGACCGGGACACGTTATATGCATACAAGATATATGATGTTGACATGCATGATTTTATCCACCGAGTCCCTCACTTGAGGGTCGGGACACGTTATGCATATATGATATATGATGTGGACATGTATGATTTTATCCACCGAGTCCCTCACTTGAGGGTCGGGACACGTTATGCATATATGATATATGATGTGGACATGTATGATTTTATCCACCGAGTCCCTCACTGGAGGGCCGGGACACGTTATATGTATACATGATATATGATGTGGATATGCATGATTTTCATTTAAAAAGGCAAGTGCTTTGATGTTTTTTAAAAAAGTCATACTTGATTCTGGTAAATCTCTGTTTCAGATATGATCCTTTTTTCTGTATTCCATGCCTTACATGCTCAGTACATGTTCCGTACTGACCCCCTTTTTTCGGGGGCGGCGTTTCATGCTGCGCAGGTACACCCAGATGATTAGAAGCGCCATTATAGAATATGTTCCAGCGGGATTGGCAAGCTCCATTTGCCCTGGAGTGTTGTCGGGTCAGAGTATTATGCTATTGTCACACCCTCATCTTGATAGGGCATTATGGGCACCCGACTCTCTTCAGAGTCGAGCGACCCTTAAACGTTCGCTTTACCAAAACCTGTCATTTCAAAAACTTTTAAAACATGAAACTTTTCCAAATAGAGATCATTGTCTTTATACAGATTATGGAAACTTTCAATCAATTACGTACTTTTTACCAACTGAGTTCATCTGAGAATACATACTCTTTTAACATCTATAAATGATTCGCACTCCTCGACACCCTATCCACAGGACACTGTCTGCAAAGTCTCTAACATATACAAAATACCATGACATAAGTACTTGACCCGGCAACACTCCGAACTGAGATGGAGCTCGCCAATCCCGCTGGACACCTTTAGCAAAGTCTTCTACTCATCTGGGTGTACTTGCGTGGCATGAAACGCAGCCCCCGAAGAAAGGGGGTCAGTACGGAATATGTAAGGCATCACTGAATCATAAACAAGGAAAAGCGTAACAGTAACCAGTTTAGAGACAACCCGGGAGCTACCTGGATCAACATTTTGAACCGTGTCATGTAGTGCCTTACACAATTTCCAGCATACACAATATAAGTACATCGTGCCCAAATTTTAGAACACACAATGTGGATATAGACGGCCGCTTCCGGCATAGTAGCAATGATGGCCCCTTCGGACATGCCGCCGGCATAATAATGCTAGTCCTGGCCCCTTTGGGCATGCCTGTTCCGACATAATAATAATGATGATGGCCCCTTCGGGCATGCCGCCGGCATAATAATGCTAGTCCTGGCCCCTTTGGGCATGCCGGTTTCGACATAATAATAATGATGATGGCCCCTTCGGGCCTGCCGCCAGCATAATAATGCTAGTCCTGGCCCCTTCGGGCATGCCGGTTCCGACATAATAATAATGATGATGGCCCCTTCGGGCATGCCACGTGCGGCATTATGATAATGATGGCCCCTTCGGGCATGCCGCTTGCAACATAATAATACTAGCCCTGGCCCCTTCGGGCATGCTGCTTGCGACATAATAATAATAGTCCTAGCCCCTTCGGGCATGCCGCTCGTGACATAATAATACTGGTCCTGGTCCCTTCGGGCATGCCACTTGCGACATAATACTAATGATGGTGTCTACACTACTCAATCCACAAATATCAATACAACGAGATACCGCTATGGAGTGTAAACATAAAATCGTAAATGAAATAAATAGTAAAATCTCGCACCCCCTTCGGAGTGGTTTTGAAAATCGACTTTATGTTTCCTTTAGTACAAAACTAATTTTCTTGAAATCATTAATAAACCACAAACACGTCTCAAGTAAATCCGAGTTAGTATAAGAAAGTTAACAATCATATGCCCGAACAGAGTAATGGGAAACTAAGTGTGCATAAATCAACTTTTAAGACTCGACGTATACGTATACTTACCGTCGCCTGAAGACTCAGAAACAAGTTTCGGGTCAATCCGACTTAGTATGAAAAAGTTATGAGCGTTTCAGAAGCTATTTTTGGAAAATTAAAGCAACAATCATACCAAGTAGCTTTCAAATATCGTTATGGACATCATTCATTATAAACCCCCCCCCCCCCCCCCCCAATGAACGTTTCTAAAACAATCCGAGTTCACTTATGAGATTTATGAACATTATTCATTATAGAAACCTCTACGAGCATTCCCCAAACCATCTTAATTAGCACATAAAGGTTATGAACGTTATTCATTATAGGAACCCCTACAACCATTTTCAAGCAATCCGAGACCGTCTACGAAAGTTAGGGACAATACCACTTACAGAACTCTTTTAGTCTTTTCTCGTTATTCAATCATACAATAAGCTCGGCTATACTAAGTATACTCACATCAAGAAGTGAATAATAATCATTAACAAGCTCGGAATCAAGAATAGAATTTCCCCAAGATAAGTATCATGGCTTGCTTAGCTCTAGGACATGCCAAAAGAAAGAAAAGGTAAGCTTTACATACCTGTCCCACGTCCAATTCGCTACGCTTATTCGTCCAAACTTGGTAGTCTACACTCATCGACATATGCTTGTCTTAGTCCTTCAAATGAATTCATTTATATTCTGCCAAAATTTCGGCAGCATTTCCCCTATAAATATACCATCCTCGAGAATCTAACTCGGCCAATTTATCAACAACAAATCCGAGAATTCAACTCGGCCAAATTATCAATAACAATACCAACAATCATATCTCCACCTTCAACAATTATTTCAAACGCATTCTAACACTAGCAATCCTTTCTACACAATTCGACAGCATTTCATTTATATTCAATTCAGCCATATATATTCAAGCTAACATCAATGATTTCACATTCGAGTATTAATCCGAAATCATTCTAACATGATTCAAAAACACTTCAAACAATTCAACCGACATACCACTTCACCCGAAACCTTCCAAATTCAACAAGAACGATAACAACACATTTCCTTGCTTCAAACCCATAAACTATACCAATAATTCACATACTAATAACATTATTTTTCCATATATACAAGAAATGGTTTTTGACATCACATTAGCTTTTAAACAACTTTCCAACACTTACAACTTCAACTAGAATCATCAAACTTTCATTATCAACATAGAATCCACAACAACAACAACCAAAATACTAAATAAAATCAATTTATGACATCTACACTACACCACCTCTTATTCGTCCACCAACATAACATCCATATTTCATGATTTTCATTCACTTCTACATACTACAACATACACAAAACATTCATGACATATGAAAAAGAGGATTAAACCTTACCTTTCTTCACTTCACTTCTCAACTTGGCTAAGGTTGCTTCTTACAAGAATGAATGATTTACTTGCCCCAACATCTACTCCAGGTTAAAAAGGACCTTCCAATTGGTAGGAATGCTAGAAGAAAATAGTTTTTTGATCAACATTTTTCCAAAGCTTGTTTGGTAAGCCATGGCCGAAATGGCCTTCTCCTTTCTTTCCTTTCCAAGTTTCTTGAACCCTCTATGGATAAAGATGATAAATGTGACCTTTAAGTCATCTTTTATGCACATGTAAAATTAATCCATGTGGGCTAAAGCCCACCACCTTGGCCGGCCACTTGGCCCATTTAGTGCAAGCCCATTTTTTTTTTTTTTTTTGTAATTCATGAAAATTTATTTTCCAAATTTGCCCTTAGCCTTCCTCTATATTTTCTAGGAGCCATCTTGCGAATTTCCCTTTTTGCCCCTAGCCTTTCTTAATATTTCCACATCAAAATTTCGTGAACAACTTGTGTGCTAAACAAGGTCAAAAATATAGCCTTGCCCTTAACTTCCCGCAATTATCTCGAATTATCCGAATACGCAAAATACGGGATATAACAGCTATGATGTTTGTTCGAAGTTAGAGACTTTGCAGACAGAGTCGTGGGTATAGAATGTCAGTCTTGTAAGCGGCTTCACCAGCCGATGTGTCTTTATATATATTATGTTACAGATTCCATATGATCACAGACCTTGTTTGATTTGAGAACGATAAGAAGAAAGTCTCTGAAAGTCTTACTATGTATTTCATTTATTTGATATAAGAGTCCAAAGAGATTATGTACGTAATAAGAGTCAGCGGGTTCGCTCGGCCCTAAATAAAGGTCGGGTGCCCATCACACCCTAGCGAGATTAGGGTGTGACAAAGTGGTATCAGAGCAGGTCATCCTAGGGGTTGTCTGCAAAGTCGTGTCCAGTAGAGTCCTGTTTATGGGTGTGAAGCCGGCCACATTTATAAACAGGAGGTTGCAGGGCATCTAGGGATTGTTGACCTTCTTTCTGTCCTGTATCGTGCGATAGAGCCAAGTTATAGGAAAATGAGAATTCCTTATATAAGCCTTACATACGACGGAAGAAGGTGTGTGGAGATATGGAAAGTCACAGGGGTAAGTATTGATATCT
Organism: Lycium barbarum; assembly: GCF_019175385.1. Lineage (NCBI taxonomy): Eukaryota > Viridiplantae > Streptophyta > Magnoliopsida > Solanales > Solanaceae > Lycium > Lycium barbarum. Next base: position 66,781,999 of record NC_083345.1, read on the forward strand.
TGTTCTTTTACCTGAAATTGGAAGCTCTGGATGGCTGGAATGTGTCATATAACTGTATGCCCGTGAGGCATGGTTGGTGTTTGTTGCATGCAGATTCTTAATAGTAAGAACTGTAAAAGAAGACTGTGCCAGAAATCATTCAAAACCAGGTCATTTAGTTAGGTACGCCTAACAAAAGGAAGTGCGGGAAGGAAATATCGTAAACAGACGATAAGTGGGATGCGTTGTTTCGGAAGGGTTATGGACTTGGCATGGCATGAAGAATAATTGCGAGAAAGACGATTAGTAGTCCGAAGGATTAAAATGGATAACATCCGAGGTTTAGTAAGAGCAAGGTTTGTTGGAGGATTCAGAGAAAGTCGACAATCAGTTTTGCTGTAGATTATTATGTAAGGATGGTGAGTGGAAATCCGAACAGACTGATATCTGAGTACTTATAAGTAACGACGATGAAGGTATATTTGCTACCATCAGGAATCTAGGAAGTCCAGGACAGGAAGTAGTCATACGCACAGGTGGAAGGTGAACATTGGGAATTGAAAAGGGTAAAAGAGTAATTGTAAAGGGAAGGACGTGTTACGAGAATGTCTCGGAATCTGTAAGACTTCGACTTGCTCCAGATCATGTAATGAAGGTCGTGCGGCGAAGTGGATGCGATTATACCAGCGTTAACGCACTGAATTTCATCGGAGTTTCGAGGTAAGCGTGCTGGGGTGAGAGAAATTTTAGGATGGGCGACCTCCTGGGAAGCGAACTAAAAGTCCTATAAATTGAGACATAAGAGGAAAATGAGGAGCTAGAGTAGCCTAAGGGAAACTAGAGTATACGGGATGGATGGAGACCATAAGAGGTCGTGTAGGACGAGGCAGATTGGACTGGTGAAGAGACAGAGAGTGCATCACAGCTCTTGAATTAGGATAGGTTTGAATAGCGTTTGGAAGTACTTTGTGGGCTAGTTGATAGTAATTATATATATACACATGAATGTGTACTGTCACGACCCAACCCCGTAGGCCGTGACTAGTGTCCGTGCTGGAAACCCAAACGTACCCAAACCCCATACCAGTTATTTTAGCAGAAATTATCAATATAACAATTAGTAAGCGATACTAAATAGTGCAGGGGAACAGATATAGCACGTGGAAGCCGATAAGGCCATCACGGATCATAATAACTCAAAACATATACAGAACCCACACAGATATATCTACAGACCTCTACAGAGCATAACGGAATCATAAGACGGGACAGGGCCCCGTCACACCCCTGAATAGTGTACATATATACAATAGTGACAGACTGTACCAAAAGATGGGCTCTGAATAAAAGAGCGCTCCAAATGGCAGAAACGATACCCTAACCGGGCGGGTCAGCAAACCTGTCGTCGGTACCTGCGCGGCATGAAAACGCAGCCCCCGAAGAAAGGGGGTCAGTACGAAATATGTACTGAATATGTAAAGCCTGAATTACAGAAACAAAATTATAACTGGTACAGAACGTACAGAAAGTGAGCAGAAAATCCAAAGTATCAAATACATATTTTCAAAACATGCAGAGTGTGTACAGAAACATATGTCATATCAAATCCGTCCCCTGCCGAGGGACTCGACAGACAGAACGTGGCCACCCTCCTGACGCTGGTGCCACAACTCAGAAGAATCCGAATAGGGGCGTAACCCCGTAACATAGTATGTCTGTTATGTTCCGTGTTTTCGTATAATTGGAAATCGAGAAATAATTAAGACTTGTGTGTTATGAGGAAATATTTTGATTTTAGTGGATATGACTATGTTGGTTATGAAATTATTGGTGCTAAGACATTGGGGAAGGCCGAGGGTAAATTTGGAACTTCGGAAATTAGTTTCGGGAATTACAAAACGGGACTTTTAATGAAATGGGCCAAGAAAATTGAACAACAATTTAGGCCCAAGATTAATGGGGTGGCCGGCCAAAGGCCAAGGCCCAAGACCCATTTTCTTAAGTCATGTGACATGCATGTGCTGCCTAAGTGGATATATATCAATGCATTCCTTAGAAATAATCAAGAAAAATCACAACTCCAACCTTGACTCCAAAAACCCATTCGGCCGAGACTAGGAGAAAGGAGAAAAAAAAATTCCCAAGCCTTTGATTCTAATCCAAAAATCTTGATTTTCACATATTTGTAGAGTACTCAAGACCCTCTTCAACGGGGTACAATTAGTTTGGCGAAAGGTGCGCGTTTGCGACAAGTCGGAAATTCAAGAAAAGGTAAGAATTTTGCTATTCTTTTGTTATGGAATTTGTATGAATGTGATAAGGATTGAGAATAGACGAGAATCCCGTAGTTTTGATGTGTGTAGAAACCCGTGGGTGTGTGTATATAGGATGTTATGGCCGTGTGCCTTAAGAAGGAGAAAGAAATGTGAATTGATCTTGTTTAGTTTGTTTAGTGCGTCGTTGTGACATTTATGACGTGAATGATCGTTTAATGAATTGAATTGGTGTTGGAAAATGATTTCGGAACATTATGGGAAAGTGTATACGTTTGGTATAATTGTGTATATCATTGTATATCTATGATGCTAAAGACTTTAAATATGACTTATGGTTGATGTTAATGAATTTGGAGTGAAACAATGAGAGTTAGAACGTTCGTCGTAATTTTTGATGTTTTGAATGAAATATGGAAAGTAATGAATTTCGGGAAACTTTGTATATGGTTTGGAATATATTTGGGGTGTGATTGAATAATCTTGTATGAGTGAATGAATACAATAATGTGGATATAAGTTTGGAATTGTGAAGTTTGAGTGAAAGATTGTCAACTTGTGTAGTAAGGTAGAACTTTGAAGCTAGAATGATTTGATTATGGTTTGTGTTGTTTGATGATGTTTGGGTTGTTGTTGTTGATGTATTTTGAGCCGAGCTAAGTCTCGGGGGTGTTAGATTTATAGGGGAAATGCTGCCGAAATTTCGGTAGACAAAAAAATCAAGTTAATGGAAATCTTAAGCCTAAGAATCTCTAATTGGTAACTTTGACCATTTGCAGATTCTGGACGAAACGGGATTTGATTTTAAGGAAAGCATAAGACGTTCATAAGGTATGTAAAGCTTCCCACTTCTTCGTTTGGCATGTCTTAGTATGTTAGGTGAATATTGGAACCTCCGGAGCATTTCTGCTCCTCGACACCCGATCTACAAAACGACTACTATTCATTCAATTCAATTGAAGCCTAAAGGCTCTATTTTGGCTAGAATGCAACCAAATGTTCGAAACCTATCGAAATGTGATCGGGTCACTTTGAAATCATTATGTATGATCTTTTGGCCTTTAAATGTTCGTAAATTATGTTCGCCACCTCAATTTGACTCGAGGTGGGCCCGCTAACCCCGAGACGCCATATTTGTCCTATTGGGCTCCCTTTTTGGATGAACTTCGATATGAGATCTTCGACCTTGAAACTTCCCTCTATGAAATATGTTTTGACTATTATGATATGTTAAGTTTCGTTTGAGCCATACGTACCACTTTGGAAACCATTTGTGAGATAAACTTTCGTATGAACTAATCATTCGACTATTTTGGTTTATGAAATGACTTATGAGATTATTAAGTTTTGAAAGGCTATTTTGAAATATAAATTGCATTTGTTTGCTCACGACTCCGCTCGTGCCTTATTTTGACTTCGTTCACCGGTTCCCGGGCCTGTTATGATTCGTGCGCCCTATGATAATTCGGTCGTATGCTGTGTTACGGTTCCCGAGGCCTCGCCATAGGGCCGGGTTTCGTTTGGAGTTATGCTGTGATATGGCTAGTGATGCGATACGCTGACGTATGTTTATGTTCGGGGATGTACGGAGATTCGAAACCTTCTGGTGTTATGTTGTGTGTGGCGCCAGCGTCGGAGTGGCGACCACGTTCTTGAGCGTTTGCATGATTTCGTTTGCATTATGTATATGTATATGATTTGATAGGGATTTTGACATACTGAGTGGTACTTCCCTTTGATATCCGGTTTGCTTTCAGTTTTGGCTCATATTTCTGTACTCCGTGCTTTACATACTCAGTACATATTTCGTACTGACCCCCTTTCTTCGAGGGCTGCGTTTCATGCCCGCAGGTACAGACATTGGTGATCCTCCGTTGTAGGCTTCACTCTCTGCTATTTCGGAGTACTCCTTCTTGACTCGGAGTCCACTTTTGGTACAGACTTCTTTTGCTATGTATATATTCTGTACATTTGACTATTTGGGTACGGCGGGGCCCTGTCTCGCCATATGTCTTTGTTTTGAATTCGTAGAGGCCTGTAGTCATATATGTGGGGCGAGGGTCCTATGTATGTTTGTTTGATTTTGTTTTCTGGTCTTACAGCGGTCAGTTTGTTATGATGGCCCTAAATGGCCCTTATGCTTATATTTGCACTTATGACCGGCGATGTCTATTCCGCCGCTCCGGTTGGATTCGATATGACATTTTGATTTGCGCGACCGCTCAAGACATATTTTGATATAATCTATGTTGATATGACTTTTATGAAGTTCTGAAATACGTTCGGATTTGGTAAATGAGTATGTGATTTGGTCTGGGTACCCAGGTAGGGTGCCAGTCGCGGCCCACGGGGCTGGGTCGTGACAATGTCATATCAGATGGCCATAGCAAATCATATCAGAACATGTGTACATGGCACAGCATACTCCACAAACCCATGTACACGTATACCTGCCCCCTCACATCGAGGCACGGCGAACAATGCAGAGGATTACGCTTGACAACATATCCTGGCCCGGGCTCAGTGTGGGAAACATTGGGGCATCCACGAATGGAGTAGTGAGAGACTAAATGCAATCAAAATATCATAAATATTTTCAGAGACTCGATGAGGTATATCAATGACAAACAAATCCAATGAAGTCAGACGGAATCATAAAACGTGGGGTTCAGATGTCATAAAGAATTACAGAAGCATAATCTTTCTGAAATCGTTCCGAGTGCCAAAACAATTTATAAGACTTAATGGAATATTAAAAACAGTTTTTTTGTTTAGTAATTAAAAGAGTAGTTAGGAAATTTCTTTCAAAACTGCTCGAGAACAAGCCTTAAGTACAATAAGGGTAAAACCGGGGATAGTGGGCCCACCTCAGGACAAGCAAGGCGGTGGACTCAATTTACGCATTTTTTTATGCTTATGAGGTCACCTAGAAAGGCTCTAGGGCATTCCATAGTTTTCTAGACCATTTGGGGAAAATATGCATAATTCTCCAAAAAGGACTCCTAAGGTGTTCAATTCCATTGAATGAAAATGCGACAATTTCAATCGCGGATTCCGATGAACAGAATAATCCCCGAGGCGTAAATCCAAGCCTAGTACATCTAGGACATGCCAAGAGAAGAATCGGGAGAGCTTTACATACCTTTTGAGCTTCGTATACCTTTCCAAGCTCAATTCCCGTTTCGTTAGAAATCTGCAAATGGTCACATTTACCAATTGTAAATTATGGATTCTACGAATTCACTTAAGTTCACCTTTGTCTACCGAATTTTCGGCAGCACCTCCCCTATACATATAGCACCCCCGAGAATTCAACTCGGCCAAAACAATTAACAACAACCCAACAACAGCACCACCAACAACAACAATCAATATAAAACGCAATATGACATAACTAGTTCTACTTTGCGACATAATACGATAACTTCCATTCCAACTTCACACTTCCAAACCAAGTTCAATGTTTCCATATTCATCATTAATCAAGATCATCACCATATAGTTTAGAAGCATTTCATATCATTTCCTCAAAATATTCATACGATATACATAATATACAACTTTCCGCTAAGGTCATAATTCATTCAAAACTTCTAATCTTTGGCATACATATTCATAACATGATTCCATCTTCCAGATCTATCAATGATCATCATAATTTGCAACCTAACAACTTCGTTTTTCATAATGTCATAAAATTGTACTAAGCGACATAAGTTTCTACATTCCGTTTCAATACAAACTTACGTCATTTTATCTTCATTTACGTGCAAGGATTCCTACAACTCAACTAACACACCAAATAAAATTAATTCATTGCCATCTTCCTAACACCATACCACACGGCCAACTTCTATATTCCAACTTCCACCAAATTTATTCAACTTTCCTTTCCAATGTGAATTCCACCATAAACATAACTAGAATACAACATAATTTTAACTCACCATATATATACAACAATATGCATACACGGCTATACACTATATCCCAAACCCACTTTGAAATCTTCCATATTTCTATACAATCAACTCATTCCCACATACTACAACACAAACAAAACTTCATAACACAATAATAAGGGATGAATTCTTACCTTATTCTCTGGTCTTCTTTACTTGGGTATGTGATCAAAGTGGTGTACCAAGGGCTCCTTCTTCCGAAAAAACTACACCAAGTTGAAAAGGGTACTCAACTTAGTAGAAATTCACCAAGTGAAAAATTTTAGGAGCAATATTTTTGGAAGTGATTTTTGCTTAGCTAGGGCCGAATGGTTCTTGGTCTTTTGCTCTTGCTTTGCTTGTTTTCTTGAGTCTTCTAATGGATAGGGATGACTATATATAATATAATCTCTTATGTCAATTAAACACATGGCAATTTAATTACTAACCATGGGTTTGGGCCACTATGTGGCCGGCCACCCCTTAGTATTAGGCCCAAATTTTTCTCTTCAATCTTTCTTGGCCCAATGGATTTAAATCCTTGTTTTACAATTCCCGAAACTAATTTCCAAAATTCCAAAATTGCCCTTAACCTTATCCCACATTTCCACGACACTACTCTTTCATGCACAACTCCTATGTTAACTAAAAATCAATTAGTGCCTTATTTCTTACAAGTCAAGATTATTTCTAATTTTTCCAAATGTGCGAAAACACGGGATATAACATCCTCCCCCCCTTTAGAACATTCGTCCTCGAATGTTAAATTAATCTTATAGGGTCTGAAAATGTTCCGGGGAGTTTCTGTTTATAGCCAACACATATGGTACACATTCATAATTGAATATAATTAAACAAGGATTTTAAATTACCTGCGGGCATAGGGAACAGATGTGGATATTTCTTCTTCATTTCCTCTTCGGCCTCCCAGGTCATTTTCTCCCTATTATTGTTCCGCCACAGCACCTTAACAGAGGCTACATCTTTGTTCCGGAGCTTTCTTACCTGGCGGTCCAAAATGGCTACGGGCTACTCCTCGTAAGATAACTGCTCCGTCACCTGAATGTCATCCGCAGGAAATATTCTGGAGGGATCACCAATGCATTTGCGGAGCATAGATACATGGAATACCGGATGTACCGCTTCCAAATCAGATGGCAGATCTAACTCATAGGCGACATTTCCAATTTTCACACAATCAGATAAGGCCCAATATAACGCGGACTAAGCTTACCCTTTCTGCCGAACCGCATTACGCCTTTCATAGGCGATACCTTTAGAAATACCCAATCACCAACTTAGAATTCCAAAGGACGACGCCGTTTGTCAGCGTATGATTTCTGTCGACTCTGGGCTGCCAATAGTCGCTCCCGGATAAGTTTCATCTTATCAACCGCCTGTTGGATCATACCTGGGCCTATTAGTTCTGTTTCGCCAATATCAAACCAGCCGATCGGTGACCTACATTCTCTGCCAAACAAAGCCCCGTACAGAGCCATCTGGATGCTAGACTGGTAGCTGTTATTAAACTCAATCAACGGCAGATGACTATCCCAGCTGCCTCTGAAATCAATAACACAGGCTCGCAACATATCTTCTAGCTTTTATATAGTGCACTCGGCCGGTCCGTCGCTCTGGGGATGGAATGCTATGCTCAGACTCACCTTAGTCCCTAATCTTTCCTGAAAAGATCTCCAGAAATTTGCCATAAAATGGGCACCTCCGTCAGTGGTAATAGATGTAGGAACTCCATGGAGTTGCACTATTTCTTTAATATATAGTCTGGCATAATCCTCCGCTGAGTAAGTGGTTTTGACGGGAAGAAAGTGGGCTGATTTTTTTTGTCGGCCTATCCACAATAATCCAAATAGAGTCATACTTCCGCGGAGTGCGAGGCAACCCTGTAATGAAGTCCACTTGGCTTCTAATGTTCAATTTTAACTTGCTGGCAATTCGGGAACTGGGCAACGAACTCTGCGATGTCCCGTTTCATGCCATTCCACAGTATAAGCATATAAGTTCATGGTACATTTTAGGGGATTCAGGATAACAGAATACCGAACATTATGCGTTTCGCCCATAATTGGCCGTCGCAGCCCTGCAACGTCAGGCACACATAATCTGCCTCTGTATAATAATACCCCATCAGGTGAGATCTCAACTGGGTCCCTTTCTTATTAAGGGTTGTATCTTTGTACCATACCAGAATAGAATCCTCGAACTGACGCTGTTTTACCTCTTCCCTAATCAACGATTTAGCAACTTCTCGGACAAAATCCCAATATCTCCAGAATCGATCAAACGGACTCCAAGGCTAGCTAACTGATGAATTTTACAAGCCAATTCCTTCTTTCTGGATACACGCCGGTCAAACCGCCCATAGATTTGCGGTTAAGTGCGTCTGCCACAACGTTAGCTTCCCTTTAGCAACTGGGACTACATTCACAAGTACCGGTCCACTGAGATTTCACTGCCTTCTGAATTAGCTTCATTAATAGTGTCGTAGCAGAAATAAATTTCTCTACAAATCTTCTGTAATATCCGACCAATCCCAGAGAACTGCGTATTTCAATCGATGTCGAAGGCCAGGCCAATTCCTTATCGCTTCAATCTTCTATGTGTCAATTGTTTTCATTTATGCTTACTTTACTTTCATTTACTCCCCTTCTTTGGGGTTATACTTCTACCATATCCATGTCTTTTCTTTCTAACCTATAACTTGATTATCTTCGTACGAAACCTTAACAGAATCACGATTATATAGTACAAAATCTTATCCGATAGCTGGCACTCAAGTAATATAATTAATGTAGAAGTTTATCTCTTAGTAATCACATTCTTCCTTCATACCCATTCCTTATCTGTCGTTCTGTTTCCTCAATAATTGAATTATTTGATACTCACATGATTCATCGTTTCATGCCATAAGTTTTCCTTTGCCCTGCACTATTTCATTCTAGCTCGTTTTCGCAATTAACATTCGTGCTTTGCCCGTCAACTCTTTTAAAGACTCTGCTTAACTATGTTTCTTACGGTTCACTTTTTCTGGTATTTGATCTCCTTACCCCCCCCCCCCACGCAATTATTCTCTTTTCTTTCCAAACATCGTTGTATTAGAATTTTCCAAACTCAACCAGTAGCAAAATGTTTATCTGTCTATTTCGTAACATTTGTACCATACCTTTCCCTTTTCCTCGTAAATTCTGCCCAGTTAATCCTTTCTATATTTACAACACTGGCTATTAGGGTTCACCAATCGATCGACATAGTCGTAAATGGGGGGTCCTACACATACGTACATATATCACTACCATTTCTTTCACCATACATCTTCAATCACCTGTTCAAATTTTTACTCTAATTCCAAAGCTGCGCTGCTTTTCCTTCCTTTTTACCAATCTAATCCGTCTCAGCTCACGTGACCCCTATAAGGTTTCTAACCATTCCACACATCCTAATTCCCTTTAGGTTACCCCGAATTTCCTATTCGTGTCTTATATCTATGTTTGCCAAAAAATTTGGTACATTTCCCAAGGGGTCACCCATCCCAAAATTTCTCTGGCTGTAGCACGCTTAACCTTAAAACTTTAATACATTTAGGTGCGTTAAGGCCGGTATAATCACGTCAACTGCCCCGCGCGACCTTGGTCACGTAATTTAAGGTAAATCGGGGTCTTAACAACTTTCAAAACGTTCTCGTAGCGGGTCCCACCCCGATTTAGAGGGGATTCTTTTACTTTTCTAACTATATAGTTACCGTGTCGCCCCTGTAAATCCTCAATATTTACCTCCATGCGTGTGTATATATATACTTTTAGACAGCTCACGGGTTTAGGTTTTTATTCCACAGATCCCATCTCCAACCAGTCGATGAGAACTGATAAAATGTTACAAACTAGAATCCGACGAACTTCGCGGAATCTCTTAGCACTTAACTCACATAATTACCTCCATATTTGTGTATATGTATATTTTTGAGTCGTAAACGGACCACTCAATTTCCACTGCCTGTCATACACTTTGTATTCTTCCAATTAGAGGAAACTTAATCGTTGGACATTTTTTGCCCTTCCACATATGCTGTCCTAAAGCAAAATGGGGTCGGAACATATTCCGGTTCGTTTAAATAAATTGCAAATCTGCTACTCATATATGCTTTCTCGAGATAAAATTTTCCAAATACGGATAATACTTCTTACGAATGACACGGAGGGTATCTCTCAAACTTTAATCCAATATAATGAATTTACCCTATCGGTATCGACCTTCAAGACATGTTAAGAATTTATATCTCATCTTCCTCTTCGTATTTCTAGGAAAATTTGGGCAGAGGTTCCTCTGTATTTCTTACTATCCCAAAACCTGCCCACAGGAAATACCAACCATGCCTCACAGGGCCAACACATATACGTATATACATATCATATCATATCGCATCATAGCCGCACAGGGCTGATAATTTCAAATAAAAGTATAAATATGCCAAGGCTTACTTCACATGTCCAACTCGAACTGTACCTATTGCACTTTCCTGTTTACTTTTCATTACGATTTTTAAACTTTATGTTTCAATTGTGCTTCAAATACCTTACCCAGCGTACGTCTTTCATACCATTGCTTACCTGTGTACTGTGTAGCTTCCAATATCATCAGTCACTGTCTTACGTCGATACCGTTCTCCAGCTGAAATCAGAGGTTAGTAAAAAGGAATTCATTTCCTACAGCTGGCTCTATCGCACGATCTAAGATTCAAAGAAAGGTAACACCCTAAATGTCCTGTAGCCTCCTGTTTATAGGTGTGGTGCACAACACACCGATAAACAAGACTCTACTAGACACGGTCTGTAGACATTCCGAGGACGAACCGCTCTGATACCACTTTTGTCACGACCCAACCCCGTAGGCCGTGACTAGTGTCCGTGCTGGACACCCAAACGTACCCAAACCCCATACCAGTTATTTTAGCAGAAATTATCAATATAACAATTAGTAAGCGATACTAAATAGTGCAGGGGAACAGATATAGCACGTGGAAGCCGATAAGGCCATCACGGATCATAATAACTCAAAACATATACAGAACCCACACAGATATATCTACAGACCTCTACAGAGCATAACAGAATCATAAGACGGGACAGGGCCCCGTCACACCCCTGAATAGTGTACATATATACAATAGTGACAGACTGTACCAAAAGATGGGCTCTGAATAAAAGAGCGCTCCAAATGGCAGAAACGATACCCTAACCGGGCGGGTCAGCAAACCTATCGTCGGTACCTGCGCGGCATGAAAACGCAGCCCCCGAAGAAAGGGGGTCAGTACGAAATATGTACTGAATATGTAAAGCCTGAATTACAGAAACAAAATCATAACTGGTACAGAACGTACAGAAAGTGAGCAGAAAATCCAAAGTATCAAATACATATTTTCAAAACATGCAGAGTGTGTACAAAAACATATGTCATATCAAATCCGGCCCCTGCCGAGGGACTCGGCAGACAAAACGTGGCCACCCTCCCGACGCTGGTGCCACAACTCAGAAGAATCAGAATAGGGGCGTAACCCCGTAACATAGTATGTCTGTTATGTTCATAAATATTTTCAGAGACTCGATGAGGCATATCAATGACAAACAAATCCAATGAAGTCAGACGAATCATAATACGTGGGGTTCGGATGTCATAAAGAATTACAGAAGCATAATCTTTCTGAAATCGTTCCGAGTGACAAAACAATTTTTTTATGCTTATGAGGTCACCTAGAAAGGCTCTAGGGCATTCCATAGTTTTCTAGACCATATGGGGAAAATATGCATAATTCTCCAAAAAGGACTCCTAAGGTGTTCAATTCCATTGAATGAAAATGCGACAATTTCAATCGCGGATTCCGATGAACAGAATAATCCCCGAGGCGTAAATCCAAGCCTAGTACATCTAGGACATGCCAAGAGAAGAATCGGGAGAGCTTTACATACCTTTTGAGCTTCGTATACCTTTCCAAGCTCAATTCCCGTTTCGTCAGAAATTTGCAAATGGTCAAATTTACCAATTGTAAATTATGGATTCTACGAATTCACTTAAGTTCACCTTTGTCTACCGAAATTTTGGCAGCACCTCCCCTATACATATAGCAGCCCCGAGAATTCAACTCGGCCAAAACAATTAACAACAACCCAAAAACAGCACCAACAACAACAACAATCAATATAAAACGCAATATGACATAACTAGTTCTACTTTACGACATAATACGATAACTTCCATTCCAACTTCACACTTCCAAACCAAGTTCAATGTTTCCATATTCATCATTAATCAAGATCATCACCATATAGTTTAGAAGCATTTCATATCATTTCCTCAAAATATTCATACGATATACATAATATACAACTTTCCGCTAAGGTCATAATTCATTCAAAACTTCTAATCTTTGGCATACATATTCATAACATGATTCCATCTTCCAGATCTATCAATGATCATCATAATTTGCAACCTAACAACTTCATTTTTCATAATGTCATAAAATTGTACTAAGCGACATAAGTTTCTACATTCCGTTTCAATACAAACTTACGTCATTTTATCTTCATTTACGTGCAAGGATTCCTACAACTCAACTAACACACCAAATAAAATTAATTCATTGCCATCTTCCTAACACCATACCACACAGCCAACATCTATATTCCAACTCCACCAAATTTATTCAACTTTCCTTTCCAATGTGAATTCCACCATAAACATAACTAGAATACAACATAATTTTAACTCACCATATATATACAACAATAGGCATACACGACTATACACTATATCCCAAACCCACTTTGAAATCTTCCATATTTCTATACAATCAACTCATTCCCACATACTACAACACAAACAAAACTTCATAACACAATAATAAGGGATGAATTCTTACCTTATTCTCTGGTCTTCTTTACTTGGGTATGTGATCAAAGTGGTGTACCAAGGGCTCCTTCTTCCGAAACAACTACACCAAGTTGAAAAGGGTACTCAACTTAGTAGAAATTCACCAAGAGAAAAATTTTAGGAGCAATATTTTTGGAAGTGATTTTTGCTTAGCTAGGGCTGAATGGTTCTTGGTCTTTTGCTCTTGCTTTGCTTGTTTTCTTGAGTCTTCTAATGGATAGGGATGACTATATATAATATAATCTCTTATGTCAATTAAACACATGGCAATTTAATTACTAACCATGGGTTTGGGCCACTATGTGGCCGGCCACCCCTTAGTGTTGGGCCCAAATTTTTCTCTTCAATCTTTCTTGGCCCAATGGATTTAAATCCTTGTTTTACAATTCCCGAAACTAATTTCCAAAATTCCAAAATTGCCCTTAACCTTATCCCACATTTCCACGACACTACTCTTTCATGCACAACTCCTATGTTAACTAAAAATCAATTAGTGCCTTATTTCTTACAAGTCAAGATTATTTCTAATTTTTCCAAATGTGCGAAAACACGGGATATAACACGTACGATATCCCACATGTGAAGGTATTGGTGGGAATGTGATGTGTGTCCCAGCGACCGGTGCTGCGGTATGGAAGGCCTCAATGAGCAAGGATAGAAAGAGTGTAAACTGTAAGGATGCTAAGAGAAAAAGTAGCGGGACGCTCAAAAAATATGGACGCGCAGTTGCAACACAAGTGCATGGTTAAGAAAAATATTACGAGTAAGTGAGCTAAATGGGTGAAAGAGATTAATAGTGGATGGAAAGATATGGGAATGTTGACAAGAATGATGATATAGACAGAAAGTAGAAGAAAAACTTAGGCTAAGAAGTTTTCGATATATTATGCACAGAGTTGGAAAGAAGGATGAGGAGTAAGGTATAAACGAAGACTTCACAAAAGGATTGTTGGCATATAAGGAGCCCCTTAAAAGGGGGGGGGGGGGGGGGGAGAGAATATATTATATCAGACTCTAAAGGAATTGCAACACTTTCAGGCTCCAGAGGAGGGAAATTTATTAGCTTGGGGCCAGAGTTCAAAACATATCAGCATATCAGGAGAATACATGAAAGAAGTAGAAACGAATTGACGATGAGGGTACCATGGGGCCGACATGAAGGGAAAGAATGGAAGAAACCTTAAGAGAATGCCTCATGCCAACATGAATTATGATATGTTTAAACCATGATTTGAATCCCTCATATCGGGCAAATTTGCGCCGTACCTAAGTACACAACGACATGTTGTAAAGAGCAAGAAAATGGCTACAAGCTAAGTGCACAAAGGATAATGGAGGAAATGATAAGATTCAAAGGATATTTCGGACAACAACGACTATTATAATAAAAGTATCAACAATTGGTAGTCTGGGAATTTTTGAAAGAAAGAAAGAACGCAGTGCCTACGTATGAAATAAAAGAAGTCACCGGATACTAGAAAATAGTTCATGGACCATTAGTTATACGGAACATGAGAATATCCGCTATGAAATTATGTGAATCATCGATGTGAAGCAATGCCCAATCATATTCGTAAGGAATCCACACCGGAGAGCCAACAAGGAATAACGATGGACGAAACGAGCACCAATACAAAGAAATCAAAGACAAGTATACTTGTTTCGAGAAATGTGAGAGAAGGAAATAAAGAAAAAGTTGTAGTAAGAACTCAAAGATGTTGCGAACTAAGAAGCTAAGTGAACTTGGATCATAAGTTACCATAAGTGTAACTGGGCTGCGAAGGATAATAAATGGCGAAGAAACATTACGTACATATGTTTTTGGATGAATATTTATAGCACGGTAAGCGAGACTGCAATACCGTAGATAAAATGAGGGCAAGGAACAGCCTGTGGCCATATTGGATCGTCAGATGAGAAAGTTACGTACCAAAACATGACTTCTATTAAGGCATTGTGACGAAACAGTAACAGAGAAGAGATGACCAGGAAAGGACAAGGATAATGAGTTGGTGCAGTGGATTAGAAAACCTATAACATGGAATGAGGACTCATGTAGAGACTGAGGAGTTCGATGATAAAAAAAATAGGGTGAAAGATAAGGAATGGGCATGAAGAAAAGGACAACTCTAGAAGAGACCCTCCCGCGGTATTATAACACCCCATGAGGCCAGTTGAACATTCGAGGACGAATGTTCTAAAGGGGAGGAGGATGTTATATCCCGTATTTTATACATTCAGATATTTCAAGGTGGTCGTGGTAAGTTAAGGACAAGGCTATGTTCCAAAATTATTTTAATGTACAAGTTGTTTATTAGTATGGAAATATTGAGAAAGGATAAGGGCAAAAAGGGAAATTCGCAAAGTGGTTCATGGTAATATTGTGGAAGGCTAGGGGCAAAAAGGGGAAAAATTCAAAAAAACAATATATGGTCATGAAGCCCCAAGTGGCTGTGTGGCATATGTTGATTTGGCATTTGGAGGGACTAAGTATATATATATATATATATATATATATATATAGAAAGTGATGACAAAATAAGATAATTAGTCATCTTTGTTTTATTTTAAGAAACTTCAAGAAAAAGGGAAAAGTGACATGTGTCCACATTCTATTTGATGAGTCTAATTATATATATGGACAATTGGTCACAAAGCAAGACAAGTATTCATCTTCCAACTCAAGAAAAACTTGGAGAAAATAAGGCACCATTCGGCCATGGCTAGCCGAACCTAGGGCCATGAAGAATTGATCAAGAAAAATTATTTTCTTCTAGTAAATCAACCAAGTGGAAGGTCCTCTTTAACATGGAGTGGTTGTTGAAGCAAGCAAACCATTCATTTGTGCAATTTCAACCCTAGCCGAGCAAGAGGATGGATGGAAGAAGGTAAGGTTTAATCTTCTTTTCATATGTTATGGAGGGTTTGTATATGTTGTAGAGTGAAGAAATGGATGAAATTCATGAAATATGTATGTGTATAGTGTGGCCAAATAAGAGTGATGTTGGTAGGATGTGATGAATTGATTTTATTTAGTAGTTTGATAGTTGTTGTTGTGGATTTCATGATGAAAATGAAGGTTTGATGACTTGAAATGAAATTGTAATTGTTGTGGGATTATTGAATGAGTTAATGTGACATTAGTGTGATTTCTCATAATTATGAGGATGGAGTTGTTAATGTGTAGATTGTTGGTGTAGTTCATGAATTTGGAAGAAAGCAATGTGTTGTTGTTGTCCTTATTAAGTTTGGAAGATTTTGGATTATTGTTGATAATGTGGCCAAGTGGAATTCTCGGATTATGGTTGATAAATTGGCCGAGTTGCATTCTCGGGTTTGTTGTTGATGATTTGGCCGAGTTAGATTCTCGGGGATGGTGTATTTATAGGGGAAATGCTGCTGAAATTTCGGCAGATTATAAACGAATTTGTTTGAAAGACTAAGACAAGTATATGTCAATGAGTTTAATGATTATGTCGATTCTCTTGAATGTAGACTAGCAAGCTTGGACAAATAAGCGTAGCTAATTGGACATGGGACAGGTATGTAAGGCTTACCCTTTCGTTCTTTTGGCATTGTTATGTCCCGTGCTTTCGTATAATTGGAAATCGAGAAATAAACAAGACTTGTGTGTTATAAGGAAATATTTTTTATTTTGGTGAATATGACTATGGTGGTTGTGGAATCATTAATGTTAAGACATCGGGGAAGGCCGAGGGTAAATTTGAAATTTCGGAAATTAGTTTCGGGAATTACAAAATGGGACTTTTATGAATTGGGCCAAGAATTGGACAACATAAAATTGAGGCCCAAAGGATGAAGTGGCCGGCCAAGGTAAAGGTCCAAGCCCACATTTTAAAGGTCATGTGATATACACATGACCTATGGATGGATATATATCAACTCCACACTTAGTAATTATCAAGAACCTTCAAGAAAACACAAAGCAAGCAAGAAAGAAAAGAGAGGGCAATTCGGGTTTGAGAGGAGAAAAGAAAGAAAAGAAAGAAAAATTTTTTGGAGCCAATTCCTTGGTTTAAAAGTTCATCTCTTGTGAAATTATTATCAAGTGCAAAGCCCTCTACAAGTTGATATAAGTATTGTGGCAAGAAAACAATTCTTATCTCCAAGTGAAGGACTTGAAGAAAGGTGAGGATTTCATGCTTTTGTTATGTTATGAATGGTATATGTATGTTGTAGTATGTGTGAATGAATGGAAAACATGGGAATTTTGTGTGTTGGGACTAAGTGTGTGTTAGCCGTAGGTAAGCATGTATATTGCATGGTTTTGGTGGCTTGAATTCATGTTAGAATCTAGTATGTGATGGTAGAAATTGTATTAGAAATGAAAGTTGAATGAATTGGGTGGAATTGGAAAAAAATGAATGTTGGCCGTGGCTATGGAAGAAGTTGGAATGGTGATAAATTGTTTTGTTTGATATGTTAGTTGTATGGTTATGATCCTTATAATTTAAATGATGTAAGTTTGCATTGATTTGGAAGTGTTGGAAGAATTATGGCATTGAACTTGGTTGTATGTCATTATGGGAAATTATGCGAATTAGTTTTTGTATAATTGTGAAAGTAAGATCATAGGATGTAAATTGATGTTGTTGTTAGTGAATTCGGAATGAAACGACGCAAGTTAGAACGTTCGTTGTAAGTTTTGATGTTTTGAAAGAATTATGGAAAGTAATGAATCTTGGGCAATTTTGTATATGGCTTGGAATATATTTGGAATGTGATTGAATAATCTTGAATGAGTGAATGAATACAATAATATGGATATAGATTTGGAGTTTTGGAAGTTTGAATGAAAAGTTGCCAACTTAGGTAATAAGGTAGAACTTTGAAGCTAGAGTGGTTTGATTATGATTGGTGTTGTTTGATGATGTGTGGGCTGTTGTTGTTGATGTATTTGGAGCCGAGCTAAGTCTCGGGGATGTTAGATTTATAGGGGAAATGCTGCCGAAATTTCGGTAGGCAAAAATGAAGTTAATGGCATTTTTAAGTCTAAGAATCTCAAATTGGTAACTTTGACCATTTGCAGATTTCGGACGAAACGGGACTTGACTTTTGGAAGAGCATAAGGCGTCTGTAAGGTATGTAAAGCTTCCCACTTCTTCGTTTGGCATGTCTTAGTATGCTAGGTGAATATTGGAACTTCCGGAGCATTTCTGCTCCTCGAAACCCGATCCACAGAAAAGTTACTATTCATTCAATTCAATTGAAGCCTAAGGGCTCTATTTTGGCTAGAATGCCACCAATCGTCCGAAACCTATCGAAATGTGATCGGGTCACCTGGTAATGATTATGTATGGCCTTTTGGCCTATTAATGTTCGTAAATTATGTTCGCCACCTCAATTTGACTTGAGGTGGGCCCGCTAACCCCGAGACGCCCTATTTGTCCTATCGGGCTCTCCTTTGGAATAAGGTTTGATATGAACCCTTTGATTTTGAAACGTTCTGCTATGAGCTATGTTATGAATATTATGATATGCTAGGTTACGTTTTGAGCCATACGTACCATTTTGGAAACTTTTTGTGAAACGAACCTTCGTATCGACTAAGTATTCGATTATTTTGTACTATGGAATGACTTATGAAACTATTATGTGTTGAAAGACTATTTTGAAATATAATTTGCATTTGTTTGCTCACGACTCCGCTCGTGCCTTATTATGACTTCGTTCACCGGTTCCCGGGCCGGTTATGATTCGTGCGCCTTACAATAATTCGGCCGTATGCTGTGTTACGGTTCCCGAGGCTTCGCCATAGGGCCGGGTTCCGTTTGGAGTTATGCTGTGATATGGCTCGTGATGCGATACGCTCACCTATGTTTGTGTTTGTGATCGGGGATGTACGGAGATTTGAAACCTTCTGGTGTTATGGTGTGTGTGGCGCCAGCGTCGGAGTGGCGACCACGTTCTTAAGCGTTTGCATGATTTCGTTTGCATTATGTATACGTATATGACTTTGATACGGATTTTGACATACTGATTTGTACCCCACTTTGTTATCTGATTTGCTTTCAGTTTTGATCCATATTTCTGTACTCCGTGCTTTACATACTCAGTACATATTTCGTACTGACCCCCTTTCTTCGGGGGATGCGTTTCATGCCCGCAGGTACAGACATTGGTGATCCTCCACTGTAGGCTTCACTTTCTGCTATTTTGGAGTACTCCTTCTGATCCGGAGTCCACTTTTGGTACAGACTCCTTTTGCTATGTATATGCTCTGTACATTTGACTATTTGGGTACGGCGGGGCCCTGTCTCGCCATATGTCTTTGTTTTGAATTCGTAGAGGCCTGTAGTCATATATGTGGGGTGAGGGTCCTATATATGTTTGTCTGATTTTGTTTTCTGGTCTTAAAGTGGTCCGTTTGTTTTGATGGCCCTAAATGGCCCTTATGCTTATGTTTGCACTCTTGACCGGCGATGTTTATTCCGCCGCCCAGTTTGGATTTGATATGCCATTTTGATTTGTGCGACCGCTTAAGACATATTTTGATATAAATTATGTTTGACGCGATTTTTGTAAAATTCTGAATTAAGTTTGGATTTGGAAATGAATAGGCGATTCGGTCTGGGTACCCAGGTAGGGTGCCAGTCGCGGCCCACGGGGCTGGGTCGTGACAGGCATGATCCTTGTGAAACGAACCGACTAAGTATATGTATGATTTCAAAGAAACTTCTACTCTTAGAGCCACTAGGATGGCTAACGTTTTTTATTTCCATAAGCTATTTCATATGGTTTCGATGCGTATCTATGATGTCTGAAGTTCTATTTGATATGTTTCTGAATGGCATTCAAGGGATAATTGATATGACTAATGTCTTGATTTTCGAATGATAGCACGTTTGATTATTCCATTGAGTCTTTGATATATTTTGATACGTACATATGGTTCAAAAAGCCCTATTTGATTTGATCCATAACGATATTCGAAAGGTACCTAACATGATTGTTGCTTTGATTTTCCAAAAATGGCTTCTAAAACGTTAGTAGAAGGTTCTGTACTAAAACGTCCATAACTTTTTCATACTAACTCGGATTGACTCGAAACGTGTTTATGATCCTCAAGTGTCAATTTGCGTTCCTACCTATCGAGTCTTGACTTATGTGCATATAGTTTCTCACTACTCCGCTCGTGGATGCCTTAATATGTCCTTCACTGAGCCCGGGCCAGGATACGTTCTCGTGCGTACTCCACTGCATTGTTCACCGAGTCCCTCTCACTTGCGGGCCGGGACACGTTATATGCATACAAGATATAAGATGTTGACATGCATGATTTTATCCACCGAGTCCCTCACTTGAGGGTCGGGACACGTTACGCATATATGATATATGATGTGGACATGTATGATTTTATCCACCGAGTCCCTCACTGGAGGGCCGGGACACGTTATATGTATACATGATATATGATGTGGATATGCATGATTTTCATTTAAAAAGGCAAGTGCTTTGATGTTTTTAAAAAAAGTCATACTTGATTCTGGCAAATCTCTGTTTCAGATATGATCCTCTTTTCTGTATTCCATGCCTTACATGCTCAATACATGTTCCGTACTGACCCCCTTTCTTCGGGGGCTGCGTTTCATGCTGCGCAGGTACACCCCGATGATTAGAAGCCATTATAGAAATGTTCCAGCGGGATTGGCAAGCTCCATTTGCCCTGGAGTGTTGCCGGGTCAGAGTATTATGCTATGATGTTTGTTCGAAGTTAGAGACTTTGCAGACAGAGTCGTGGGTATAGAATGTCAGTCTTGTAAGCGGCTTCACCAGCCGATGTGTCTTTATATATATTATGTTACAGATTCCATATGATCACAGACCTTGTTTGATTTGAGAACGATAAGAAGAAAGTCTCTGAAAGTCTTACTATGTATTTCATTTATTTGATATAAGAGTCCACAGAGATTATGTATGTAATAAGAGTCAGTGGGTTTGCTCGGCCCTAAATAAGGGTCAGGTGCCCATCACACCCTAGCGATATTAGGGTGTGACATCCAGCCCTTCAACATAAACAAATTACCTTCAATACCATAGTAATGACAACACTAATCAAAATTAATCCACCATAACGGCCTAAACAGAACCTTAACATTAACATATACAATTCCCTGCATCCAATTCCAATTAATACAAATTAATCTCTCCATTACAACATCATTAACTCCAATTTCATGACAAAAAGAAGAAATCTTACCTTAAATTGATTAGGACAAATCCTGTACTCACTTGCACCAATTGCACCACTTCTTCTTCCTCAATCCAATTTAAACCTTAAGGTTGCTGCCTCCTTGAATGTGTAGAACACTCTTAGGATATAAAATATATTTTTTTAAGATGATGGACTGCCATGGCCGTGAGCTGCCATGGTTGTTCTATGCAATTGTTTTCAAGAAATTGTGAAGATGAAGTGGTGAATAATGAGTCATTACATGCCTTATATATGCAGCCCACCCTTTAGACACATGTCCCACTAGGGCATGGACCAATCAGATTTGGCCATGTTGTAGTGGGGTCCATTCAGCACACTTAATTAACTTAATTAATTATAAATCCTCACTTAATAATCTAATCATGGTTAATTAATTCCTAATCTTCACTAATATTTCTACTACACTAATTGTTAGTAACTAGCAAACCGTGCAATATTAAAAATCGAGATTAAAAAGTCCTTGTCTCATATCCCAAAAATAATCTTGTCCTTGAACTTATGTCGATTAGCTTACGAATAATCCATCGTGCCAAAATAAGGGATATAACATATCAACTCAGGTTCTATTCCGATTCTACTAGCAACAAAGAGATCTCCGCCACGACCTCTACCACGGCCTGCTGGTGTCTGAATACCCTGCCCTATAGGGCGCATAGCTACAGAAGATGATGAACTAGCAACCGACCCGGTAGGCTGAGCCACACCACCCGGACCACCTCCATACGGACACTCTCTCATAACATGGCCTTGACGGCCGCAAAAAAACAAGCACCTGTAGTAAGAAGGCATTCCCCAGAATGGAGCCTACCACACCGAGAACACCGAGGCAAAGGTGGCCTCTACTGACTTGAACCTCTATTCATCTGCGAACCCAAAGCTTTGGAGCTCTGACCGGCTCCTGAATACCCTATGCTGTCAAATCCCCTACCTGTGAACTGTGGGGGTGCACTCTGTGCTGGCTAGGAAGAATATCTAATATACTGCAGAGGCTGCCTTCCTCGATACTCACCAGGATAACCAGCCGATCTAGCCCTCTTATGCTGGCCTCTGTCATAATATCTATCTGGCTGACGCCCTTTGTGTCGATCCTCTACCCCCTGTGCATATGCCTGTACCCGAGAAATATCCATACCTGGCTGAAGAGCCACTGCCATACAGCCATCAATCAAATAACGATCCAGCCCCATCACATAACGATGCACTCTATCAGCCATATCAGCTACAATAGTAGGCGCATACCTAGCCAACGAATCAAACTCAAGACTGTATTCTCGAACACTCCTGCCACTCTGCCTCAAATGTAAGAATCTATCAAATCTGGCTCGCCTCATCTCTAGAGGCAGGAAGTGGCCAAGGAAGGCCTCCACAAACTCATCCCATACTGCCGGAGGAGCACCCTCGCCCCTGGATAACACCCACGACTCATACCAATTAACAGCTACATCCCCCTATCGATATGAATCCAACTCAACAGACTCTATCTCAGAAGCCTTAATTATCCTCAATGTATGCTGCATCTGCCGAGTAAACTCCTGCGGATCATCCTCGGGCTTTGACCCGAAAAAATCTGTAGGATTACAACTTAAGAAGTCACGAGCCCTCAAACTATCAGATCTATCCGCATGGTCAACTCCTAGTTCGTGCCTATGAGCTTGCCCTGCTACTAATCTAGTCAGCAGCTGAGTTGCATCTCTCATGGCCCTATCCTCCGCCCCTGGTCGAGGAGAAGGAGGCTCAGGAACTTTGGGCCACCGGAGCTGGCGGTGGAGCTGCCCCTGATCTGGAGCAGTTGCTGCTCTAAGCTCCTCTGAAGGTGGCGGTGTAGCAGAACTCGCCGACTGAAGTACAATCTCAGGCATAGATTGGGCACGGGCCGTAGTGTTATATCCCGTGCTTTCGCACAATTGGAAAATTGTTTCAATTTGTAAGAAATAAGTTCATATGTTGATTTGAATTTATATATGTGTGTTTTTCATGAAAAATATTGGTGTGGAAATACGGAATGAGGCCAAGGGCAAAAATGGGAATTTTGGAAATTAGTTTCGGGAATTACAAAATAAGAATTTTGACCAATTGGGCTTGGAAAAAAATTTAACTAAATTGATCCCAATTGTAGAGGGGTGGCCGGCCCCTTAATGGTCCAAGGCCCATGTGTGGGTTTTAATTTGTGGACTTAAAAAGATGACTAAGTCATCTTTAAGTCATAGAAGATTCAAGAAAACTTGAGCAAAAAATAAGACCACTCCATTTTCGGCCATGGCCATGGAAATATAGCTACTCTAAATTTTCCTCCAAAAATATTTTTCTTGTGGTATTCCTAGTATATTAAGGATCCTCTACAACATGGTGCAATTGTTTGGGAAGAAAGAGCCCTTGTTTCTTCAATATGACAACATGTTTGAGTGAAGGAGATTGGAGAAAAAGGTAAGAATTCATTCCATGTCTTTATGTTATGAAGGTTTGTTTGTGTTGTAGTATATGGAAATGAGTAGAATTCATGAAAATATGGAAGTTTGCAAAGTGGGTGTGCATATGTATGTGTGGCCGTGTGTGTGTATTAGTACAAGTGTGATGAGTTGAAATTTATGTTGTATTCTAGTTGTGTGTAGAATGGAATTCATATTGAGAATGAAAGTGGAATGAATTTGGTTGAAGTTGGAAAAATGGAATGTGGCCGTATGGTATTTGAAGTTTGGAAGGAGAATGAATTAATTTGGTTTAACATGTTAGTTGTGTTGTTGTGATGCTTGCAATGCAAATGAAGTTAAAATGATATAAGTTTGCATTGAAATGGAATGTAGAAGCTTATGTCGTTTTAGTACGATTTTATGACATTATGAAAATGAAGTTGTTAAGGTGCAAATTATGATGATTGTTGATGAACTTGGAAGATGGAAACATGTTATGAATAAGTTTGTTAAAGATTAGAAGTTTTGAATGAATTATGACTTTGGCGGAAAGTTTGTATATTTTGTATGTCTCGTGAATATTTTGTAGAAATGATATGAGATGCTTCTAAATTGTATTGTAATGATCTTGAGTAGTGATGAATATGAAAATATTGAGCTTAGTTGGAAGTGCGAGGTCGGAATGAAAGTTATCGTATTACGTCGGAAAGAAGGCTAGTTGTGCCATATTGTGTGTTTTGCAGTTATGGTTAATGTTGTTAGTGTTGTTGTTGGGTTGTTGTTGATTATTTTGGCCGAGTTGAATTCTCGGGGATGCTATATGTATAGGGGAAATGCTGCCCAATTTTTTGTAGAAAAGTGTTGACTTGAGATTTAAGCCTAAAGCCTTATGGTTAACATTTGGTAAATGTGACCATTTGCAGGTTTTGGACGAAACGGGAAGTGAACTTGGAAAGGCGTAAAGTGCGTAAAAGGTATGTAAAGCTATCCCGATTCTTCTCTTGGCATGTCCTAGGTGTACTAGGATTGGATTTGAACTTCGGAAGACATTCTGCCCATTGGAATCCGCAATTGAAAATGCTCCTTTTTCGTTTACTGAAAAATTATGCAAACTTCTCCAAACTGCCTAGAAAGTTATGGCATACCCCTAAGACCTCTGTAGGTGACCCCATAAGCTTAATATACGTAATTTGAGCCCGCCGCCTTGTTTGTCCCGAGGCGGGCCCACTATTTCCGATTTTACCCTTATGGTCCTTTGTAACTTGATTTCAAGCAATTTTTAAGGAAATGTCTTAACTACCTTTCCGACTACTAATGATACTTATTCTGGATACTATATCGAGTCTCTGTAAAGGTACGATATTTTGTATTACGTTTAGCTCCACTATTCCCGCTTTGCCCTCTTATTGTACTATTGCCTTATTTTCGAATAATATAAAATAAAATGTTTTAACTATCCTTTCAACTACTAAGGAAAATCGTTTGCTGACTCCCTCGAGTTTGGTAAGCTATTTTGGAATATGAAAAAGATTTCAGGAGGATTATTCTTCCGTAACTCATTATGACATATGATATACACTTGCTATGATTCCGTCCGACTTCATCGATTTGATTTGTCATTCGATATGCCTCATTGAGTCTCTGGAAATCTATGATATTTTTATTGCATTTAGTCTCTCACTACTCCATTCGTGGATGCCTCAATGTTTCCCACACTGAGCCCGGGCCAGGATATGTTGTCAAGCGTATTCCACTGCATTGTTCGCCGTGCCTCGATGTGAGGGGGCAGGTATTTATGTACATGGGTTTTGGAGTATGCTGTGCCATGTACACACATTCTGATATGGCCATCTGATATGATATGTTATGTTACGGGGTTATCCCCTACTTTGTTCCGTATGTATGGTGGCACCAGCGTCGGGGGGTGGCCACGTTCTGTTTGTCGAGCCCTTGACAGGGGCCGGATATGATAAGCTGTATGTTTCTGAACACACTCCTCATGTTTTGAAAATATGCATCTGATACTTCGGATGTCACACTCACTTCTCTGTAAGTCCTGTTTCGGTTATGATCTTGTTCCGTATTGGGACCAGGTACGACATATGTTTTCAACAAATACTATTTATGCTTTATGATCAATATTTTGCTAATCTGGATATTCTGTCCATTTTCTGTACCTTCTGTTCTGATTATGACTTTGTTTACTACGTCCTGTGCTTTACATACTCAGTACATATTTCGTACTGACCCCCTTTCTCCGGGGGCTGCGTTTTCATGCCGCGCAGGTACAGAAGACAGATTTGCTGACCGCCTGCCTAGGACATCTATTCTGCTATATTGGGAGCGCTCTTTTGTTCAAAGCCTGTATATTGGTACAGTTTGCCGCTATTATATATATGTATGCTATTCAGGGGTATGACGGGGCCCTGTCCCGTCTTATGATTATGTTATGATCTGTAGAGGTCTGTAGATATACTTGTGTGGGTTGTGTATATGTTCGGGTATGATACGATCTGTGACAGCCTCATCGACCTCCATGTACTGTGTCGGTTCTTTTATGCTAATTACTAACGTCAAGTGACTTTTATATTTGAAATATTCTGTCATTTTGCTAATTTGGATTATCGGGTACGTCTGGGTGTCCAGCACGGACACTAGTCGCGGCCTACGGAGTTGGGTCATGACAAAAGTGGTATCAGAGCGGTTCGTCCTCGGAGTGTCTACAGACCGTGTCTAGTAGAGTCCTGTTTATCGGTGTGTTGTGCACCACATCTATAAACAGGAGGCTACAGGACATTTAGGGTGTTACCTTTCTTTGATTCTTAGATCGTGCGATAGAGCCAGCTGTAGGAAATGAATTCCTTTCTTTACTAACCCTTGATTGCAGCTGGGGAACGGTATCGACGTAAGACAGCGACTGATGATATTGGAAGCTACATAGTACACAGGTAAGCAATGGTATGAAAGACGTATGCTGGGTAAGGTATTGAAGTACGTTTGAAACATAAAGTTTAAAATCGTAAGGGAAAGTAAACAGGAAAGTTTAACAGGTGCAGTTTGAGTTGGGCATGTAAGGTAAGCCTCGGCATCTTTGTACTTTTACTTGAAATTGGTAGCCCCGTGTGGCTATGATGCGATATGATATGATATGTATATACGTATATGTGTTGGCCCTGTGAGGCATGGTTGGTATTTCCTGTGTACACGTTTTGGGATAGTAAGAAATACAGAGGAACCTCTGCCCAAATTTTTCCAGAAATATAAACAGGAAAATAAGATATAAATTCTTAATATGTCTTGAAAGTCGATACCGATAGGGTAAATCTCTTATGTTGGGTTAAAAGTTTAAGAGATACCCTCCATGTCATTCGTAAGAAGCGTTATCCTCATATGGAAAATTTTATCTCGAGAAAGCATATACGAGTAGCGAATTCACAATTTATTTGGAGGGACCAGAAATATGTTCTAACCCCATTTTGTTTTAGCATAGCCCATGTGAAGGGCAAAATATGTGGAAGGGCAAAAATGTCCGACGAGCAAGTTTCCTCTAATTGGAAGAATACAAAACGTATGACAAGCAGTCGGGAATTGAGTGGTTCGCTCACGACTCAAATATATATATAAAAATATGGAGATAATTATGTGAATTAAGTACTAAAAGATTCCGCGAAGTTCGTCGGATTCTAGCTTTCTTTTGCTGGTGGTCGGAAGATACCCTACTACACATTTTATCAGTTTTCCTCAACTGGTGGGAGGTGGAATTTGTGGAATAAAAACTCAAACTCGTGCGCTGTTTAGGAACATATATATACATGAAGGTAAATATTGAGGGTTTACAGGGGGCGACACGGTAACTATATATTTAGAAAAGTAAAAGGATTCCCGCTAGGTCGGGGTGAGACCCGCTACAAGAACGTTCTGAGAAGCTGTCAAGACCCCGACTTGTCTTAAACCACGTGACAAAGGACGTGCGGGGCAATTGGTGTAATTATACCACCCTTAACGTGCCTAAATGCATTAAAGTTGTAAGGTTAAGCGTGCCAGGGCCAGAGCAATTCTGGGATGGGTGACCCCCTGGGAAATGTACCAGAATTTTTACAAACATAGATATAAGAGACGAATAGAGAATTCGGGGTAACCTGAAGGAACTAGGATATGTGGAATGGCTAGAAACCTTATAGGGGTCACGCGAGCTGAGACGGATTAGATTGCTACGACGAAGAAAAAGCAACGCAGCTATGAAATTAGAGTAAATTTGAACAAGTGATTGAAGATGTATTGTAAAAGAAATGGCAGTGATATATATACGTATGTGTAGCCCCCCCCCCATTCCCGACTATGTCGATCGATTGGTGAACCCTAATAGCCAGCGTTGTAATATATGGAAAACAATAGCTGGACAAAATTTACGAGAAAAAGGGAAAGGTATGGTACCGATGTTACGAAATAAACTGATATTCATTTGGCTACCGGTTGAGATTGGGAGATTCCGCTACAACGATGTTTGGAAAGAAAAGAGGGTAATTGAGTGGATGGTGAGGAGATCAAAATGTCAGAAAAAGTGAACCATAAGAAACGTGATTAAGCAGAGCCTCTAAAAGAGTCGATGGGCAAAGCACGAAGTTAATTGTGAAAAACGAACTAAAATGAAATAGTGCAGGGCAAAGGAAAACTTATGGCATGAAATGATGAATTATGTGAATACCGAGTAATTCGATTGTCGGAAAATAAGACGACAGATAATGAATGGGTATGAAGGAAGTATGTGGTTACTATGAGATAAGCAACTACCTTAATTATATTACTCGAGTGCCAACTATCAGATAAGACTTTGTACTGTATAGTTGTGCTTCCGTTAGGGTCTTGTACGGAGAAAATTAAGTTGCAGGTCAGAAAGAAAAGACATGGATATGGTAGGAGTATAACCCTAAATAGGGGGGAGCGAATGAAAGTAAGTATAAATGAAAACAATTGATATGCAGAAGATTGAAGCGATAAAGGAT
Source organism: Lycium barbarum (assembly GCF_019175385.1). Classification (NCBI taxonomy): domain Eukaryota; kingdom Viridiplantae; phylum Streptophyta; class Magnoliopsida; order Solanales; family Solanaceae; genus Lycium; species Lycium barbarum. The sequence continues at coordinate 66,810,781 of NC_083345.1, forward strand.
TGGGCTAGGCCTTCGACGTCGACTGAAATACGTAGTTCTCCGAGAATGGTCAGATTATAGCCTATGTTCCCCGGCAGCTTAGACCGCACGGGGAAAAATTATTTCTCTCATGATCTGGAATTAGCTACGGTGATTCATGCTTCAAAGACATGGCGGAATTACTTACATGGGGTACGCGTTGATATTTATCCGGACCCTAAGGGCTGCCAGTATGCGTTCTAAGAAAAAGGGAGCCAGATTCGCGGCAGAGAAGATGGTTCGAATTATTGAAGGATTATGATGTTAATATTGTTTGCCACCCTAGAAAAGCTAACGTTGTGGCAGACGCACCTAGTCGTAAATCTATGGACGGCTTGACCGGCGTACATTCAGAATCAAGGAAGTGGTCTATAAAACTCTTTAGTCAGCTAGCCTGGGAGTCCGTTTGGTCGGTTCTGAAGATATTGGAATTTTGTCCAAAGAAATTACTGAATCATTGATCATGGGAAAGGTAAAACAGCGTCAGTTTGAGGATCTTATTCTTGTGTCGTACAGAGATACGACCTTTGACAAGGAAAGGATCCAGCTCAAAGTTTTACCGGATGAGTATTGTTATACCGAGGCAGATTATGTGTGCCCGACATCGTAAGGCCTGTTGACCAGTGCCCAAATTGTCAGCAAGTTAAAATTAAGTATCAGAAACCGGGTGGACTGTTTCAGGAAATGGAAATTCCGACTTGGAAGCGGGAGATAATTAATATGGATTTCATTACGGGTTTGCCCCGCATTCCACGGAAGTATGATTTCCATATGTGGTATGGTTGATAGGCTAACAAAAAAAAAATCAAAAATCAGCCCATTTTTTCCCCGTCAGAACCACTTATTCGGTTGAGGATTATGCCAGACTATATGTATTAAAGGAATAGTGAGACTCCACGGAGTTCCTATATCTATTATCACTGACAGAGATACTCAGTTTATGACTAATTTCTGGAAATTTGCTTTCAGGAAGAATTAAGGGGCTCAGATAAGTCTGAGCATAGTATTCCACCCTCAGGGCGACAGACAGGCCGAGCACACTATACAAACGTTAGGAGATATGTTGTGGGCCTGTATTATTGATTCCAGAGGTAGCCGGGATGACCATTGTCGTTGATCGAGTTTGCTTATAATAACCGCTACCATTCTAGCTCAATACGAGGCTTAGTATGGCGGGAAATACAGGTCACCGATCGGCTGGTTTGATATTGGCGAAACAGAATTAATAGGCCCGGATATGATCCAGCAAGCCGTTGATAAGGTGAAACTTATTCCAGAGTCGACAGAAGTCATACGCTGATAACGACGTCGACCTTTGGAATTCCAGGTCGGTGCTTGGGTATTTTTGAAAGTATCGCCTATGAGAGGCGTAATGCTATTCGGCAAAAAGAGTAAGCTCAGTCCGCGATATATCGGACCCTATCAGACTATTTGAAAGATTGGGAATGTCGCCTATGGGTTAGATTTACCGTCTGATTTGGAAGCGGTACATCTGGCATTTCATGTATCTATGCTCCGCGAATGTGTCGGCGATCCTCCTAGAATATTTCCAGCAAATAATATTCGGGTGACGGAGGAACTATCGTACGAAGAGCAGCCTGTAGCCGTTATGGATTGCCAAGTAAAAAAAATTCGGAACAAAGATGTAACTTCCGTTAAGGTGCTGTGGCGGAATAATAACAGGGAGGAGATGACCTGGGAAGCTGAAGAGGAAATGAAAAAGAAATATCCTCAGTTGTTCGCTATCGCTCCAGGTAATTTAAAAGCTTTGCTTAGTTATATTCATTAATGAATGTGTATTATTTGTGCTGACCATAAAGAGAAACTCCCCCGAAGTACTTACAAACCCTATAAGCCTAATCTAACATTCGAGGACGAATGTTCTAAAGGGGGGGAGGATGTTATATCCCGTGCTTTCGCACAATTGGAAAATTGGAAAATTGTTTCAATTTATAAGAAATAAGTTCATATGTTGATTTGAATTTATATATGTGTGTTTTTCATGAAAAATATTGGTGTGGAAATACGGAATGAGGCCAAGGGAAAAAATGGGAATTTTGGAAATTAGTTTCGGGAATTACAAAATAAGAATTTTGACCAATTGGGCTTGGAAAAAAATTTAACTAAATTGAGGCCCAATTGTAGAGGGGTGGCCGGCCCCTTAATGGTCCAAGGCCCATGTGTGGGTTTTAATTTGTGGACTTAAAAAGATGACTAAGTCATCTTTAAGTCATAGAAGAATCAAGAAAACTTGAGCAAAAAATAAGACCACTCCATTTTCGGCCATGGCCATGGAAATATAGCTACTCTAAATCTTTCTCCAAAAATATTTTTCTTGTGGTATTCCTAGTATATTAAGGATCCTCTACAACATGGTGCAATTGTTTGGGAAGAAAGAGCCCTTGTTTCTTCAATATGACAACATGTTTGAGTGAAGGAGATTGGAGAAAAAGGTAAGAATTCATTCCATGTCTTTATGTTATGAAGGTTTGTTTGTGTTGTAGTGTATGGAAATGAGTAGAATGTTGCGGGCCTGTGTTATTGATTTCAGAGGTAGTTGGGAGGATCACTTGCCATTGATTGAATTTGCTTATAACAACAGTTACCATTCCAGCATCCAGATGGCTCCGTACGAGGCTTTGTATGGCAGGAAATGCAGATCACCTATTGGTTGGTTTGATATTGGCGAGACAGAGTTGATTGGCCCAGATATGATCCAGCAGGCCGTTGATAAGGTGAAACTTATTCGAGAGCGACTATTGGCAGCCCAGAGTCGACAGAAATCATACGCTGATAAACGGCGTCGTCCCTTGGAATTCCAGGTTGGTGATTGGGTATTTCTGAAGGTATCACCTATGAAAGGCGTAATGCGGTTCGGCAGAAAGGGTAAGCTTAGTCCGCGTTATATTGGGCCTTATCTGATTGTGCGGAAAATTGGTAACGTCGCCTATGAGTTAGATCTGCTATCAGATTTGGAAGCGGTACATCCGGTATTCCATGTATCTATGCTCCGCAAATGCATCGGTGATCCCTCCAGAATATTTCCTGCAGATGATATTCAGGTGACGGAGCAGTTATCTTACGAGGAGCAGCCCGTAGCCATTCTAGACCGCCAGGTAAGAAAGCTCTGGAACAAAGATGTAGCCTCTGTTAAGGTGCTGTGGCGGAACAACAATAGGGAAGAAATGACCTGGGAGGCCGAAGAGGAGATGAAGAAGAAATATCCTCATTTGTTCCCTATGCCCACAGGTAATCTCGAATCTTTGCTTAATTCCACTTCAATAATGAGTGAGGGTCTTATGTGCTGTCTATAAACAGAAAACTTCCCCCAAAGTATTTTCAAACCCTATAAGATTAATTTAACATTCGAGGACGAATGTTCTAAAGGGGGGGAGGATGTTATATCCCGTGTTTTCACACCTTTGGAAAATTGGAAATAATTTGGACTTGTATGAAATAAGGTCATAATTGAATTCATGTAACCCTTGAGTTGTTATGAAAGAATATTAATATGGAAGTGTCGAGGAACGCTAAGGGAAAATTTGGGATTTCGAAAATTAGTTTCGAAAATTAGTTTCGGGAATTACAAAACGGGAATTATAATCCATTGGGCCCAAATAATTGAAAGAAAAATTAGGCCCAATGATGAAGGGTGGCCGGCCAACTTAGTGGCCCAAGCCCATGTTTTATTAATTTTTCCATGTGTAAAAATTAACTAAGGGACCATAGTGTATATATCATATATTATATCATCTTCATCTCTTAGAAGATTCATGAAAGAACAAAGCAAAAACAAGAGAAAAAAAGGGGAGGGTTCGGCTTGGCCATAGAAAATTTGCCACCAAAAATCTTGCTTCTAAAATTTTGTTCTTGTTGGATTCCTACTAAAGTGAGTGCCCTTTTCAACTTGGTGTAGTTGGTTTGGAGAAAGGAGACCTTATTTCATCAAAGTGAACACAAGTTCAAGTGAAGAAGACTTGAGGAAAAGGTGAGAATTTATTCCTTATTCTTGTGTTATAAAGTCTTGTTTGTGTTGTAGCATATAGAAATGTGTTGATTGTATGGAAAAATGGAAGTTTGTAAAGTGGGTTTGGAATATGATGTGTAGCCGTGTGTATGTATGAATTGTATAGCCATAATGTGTTGAATTCATGTTATATTCTAGTTATGGTTGTGATGAAATGCATATGGGAATTGGAAGTGAAATGAATTTGGTTGAAGTTGATGAATGGGGCATATGGCCGTAGGGTATGTGGACTTGGAATGGTAATGAATTAAGTTGTTTAGTATGTTAGTGTGTTATTGTGATGTTTACAATGTAAATGAAGATAGAATGATATAAGTTAGTATTGAAATGGAATGTAGAAGTTTATGTCGTTTTAGAACGATTTTACGACATTATGAAAATGAAGTTATTAAGTTGCAAATTATGATGAGTATTGATGAAGTTGGAAGCCAGAAACATATTATGAATATCGTAATACCTATTCTTTTACAAAGGATGGACGGAAAATTAAGTTGGTTCCCTTGACTCCAGAAGATGTTGCTAAAAACTCCAAGTATGTTGATGATTCTTTTGTGACCAAATTACAAATCATTGGTCCCATAAATATGGAACAGAAAACGGAGGAGAAGAATGAATTGGATCCACAAGTTGAGGATTTACCTCCAAAGTTTGATGAGGATCCATTGGAGCATCCAACTATTTGTGAGATTGACTTTCCATCTTTAAGTGATTTCAAAAAGAATCCAGATTTTGTTTCCTACTCCACACCAACTAATGCAGTGTATTGCATAGGACCAATAGTGTATGAAGATTTGGAAGAGAAAGAGAATAAGTTGCTGAAAAAGGAGTTTATGAATGAGAGTTTAATTTATTATCTAATTCGAACAAGATTTATTCCTCAAAAGGTTGAATCTTTGCAAGAAAGTGTAGATTTAATATCTCTCAATTTCATTGAGATTAATGGCTATAATCATGTCAAATATGAGAGCATCAAAATCATCAAGGTGCTCATAAGAATACATGATTTATTCTCTAACCCTGATCCAAAGGTACATGAATTTGAGTTATTTAAAGGTATTTGTGGCACTAACTCAGATTTTGCATGCAAATACCACATCGACACGGAAGTGTTCAAGATTTATGAAGATCAAAAGGAAATAAGTTATGATCATGGTTTACACATTGAAGATCAGTTTAAGATGATATGTTTGAGAAATCATGGTATAAAGTTACCACTAAGAAAGTGGGATTTAGTTCGGCCATATGCAAAGTTTTCTTTGAACATGATGAAGCTCTATGAAAAGTTAGAAAAATGCAACTTAGAGCCTGGTAAGTATGGGTTGTTCCCAATTTTTTTTTTTTTTTTGGCTAATCTTTCACCGTTTATGGAGCCTTTAGACTCGAGGACAAGTCTTTCTCAACAAGGGGAGAATGATGAAAGATGAAGAAGATCAAGAAATCCAAGAAAATCAAGAAACACAAGATTGAAATTCAAGAAAAAGAAAAGTCCAAGAAGCTCAAGTTTGAAGATTATTTCCCATTCTTGTTTCTTGAATCCTTTTCTAAATAGGTTTCTTGTTTCTTGATTTATATTATAGTAGGATTTAATTTCCTATCATTAGTAGGATCTTTATCCTAGTTCTAGTAGGATTCTAGTTTTTTTTATTCTTTTCCTTGTAGAATAGGGATTTTATTTTCTTTGTTTTTAGTTATTTCCTTTCTAGAGTAGAATATGGATTTGTAGTCATAAAAGAAGAGAACCTAGGCCTATATAAAGGGTTCTCATGACTTGTAAAGATACTATTCACGTTTTGAGCAGAAACCTAAATTTTGCAATAGAGTTATTTTCTCTATTTGGTGTTCTTTATCCTTGTTTTTGGTTCCAAGCAAGGTGGTGATAGTCTTTATCTTATTTTCAATAGCGTGTGGTGTTTCTTTATCACGTTAATTGATTTCAAGTGGTGACTTAGGAACTTTATTTGTTTTGATCATTCAAGAACGCGGTTCTTGATTAAAATTCGTTCTAGTTCATACCCAAAACCTTAATTTTCTTTCCATCGTGCCGGCCTCAATACTTACTTGATTTAAACGATTCAATAGTTATTTTTATAGTTCAGATTGTCATCTTTCACATAGCTTTTGAATCACTTTAATCCAACGCCTATAACTTGAGATACGCCCGTTTCTTGAATCTGCCCATCAAATCGCTTCAAGAACAAGATCCTGGTCGATTGGTTCTTTGTTAACTCGAAGAATCACATCAATTTGGTATCAGAGCACAGTTGAGGAGTAGGATGAGTATGCAACCAAGAGGAGGAAGTTTGGTTCAAGAAGATGAAAAACTATGGAAAAAGGAATCTCTTTTCCGCACTAGATGTACCTCCCATGATAAGGTATGTTCGGTAATCATTGATAAAGGAAGTCATGTTAATGTTGTTTCTGAAGAGATGGTTTCTAAACTTGGCTTGTTAACAAAACTTCATCCATATCCTTATAGCATCAAATTTGAGAATGATGATGGTGGTTTAGAGGTAACTCATCAATGCCTAGTTTCTTTTTCTATTGGCAAAATATATAATGATCTTGTTTGGTGTGATGTAACAAAGATGGATGCTTGCCACTTATTACTTGGAAGACCATGGGTGTATGAAAGGTGTGCTAACTATGATGAATATCGTAATACCTATTCTTTTACAAAGGATGGACGGAAAATTAAGTTGGTTCCCTTGACTCCAGAAGATGTTGCTAAAAACTCCAAGTATGTTGATGATTCTTTTGTGACCAAATTACAAATCATTGGTCCCATAAATATGGAACAGAAAACGGAGGAGAAGAATGAATTGGATCCACAAGTTGAGGATTTACCTCCAAAGTTTGATGAGGATCCATTGGAGCATCCAACTATTTGTGAGATTGACTTTCCATCTTTAAGTGATTTCAAAAAGAATCCAGATTTTGTTTCCTACTCCACACCAACTAATGCAGTGTATTGCATAGGACCAATAGTGTATGAAGATTTGGAAGAGAAAGAGAATAAGTTGCTGAAAAAGGAGTTTATGAATGAGAGTTTAATTTATTATCTAATTCGAACAAGATTTATTCCTCAAAAGGTTGAATCTTTGCAAGAAAGTGTAGATTTAATATCTCTCAATTTCATTGAGATTAATGGCTATAATCATGTCAAATATGAGAGCATCAAAATCATCAAGGTGCTCATAAGAATACATGATTTATTCTCTAACCCTGATCCAAAGGTACATGAATTTGAGTTATTTAAAGGTATTTGTGGCACTAACTCAGATTTTGCATGCAAATACCACATCGACACGGAAGTGTTCAAGATTTATGAAGATCAAAAGGAAATAAGTTATGATCATGGTTTACACATTGAAGATCAGTTTAAGATGATATGTTTGAGAAATCATGGTATAAAGTTACCACTAAGAAAGTGGGATTTAGTTCGGCCATATGCAAGGTTTTCTTTGAACATGATGAAGCTCTATGAAAAGTTAGAAAAATGCAACTTAGAGCCTGGTAAGTATGGGTTGTTCCCAATTTTTTTTTTTTTTGGCTAATCTTTCACCGTTTATGGAGCCTTTAGACTCGAGGACGAGTCTTTCTCAACAAGGGGAGAATGATGAAAGATGAAGAAGATCAAGAAATCCAAGAAATCAAGAAACACAAGATTGAAATTCAAGAAAAAGAAAAGTCCAAGAAGCTCAAGTTTGAAGATTATTTCCCATTCTTGTTTCTTGAATCTTTTTCTAAATAGGTTTCTTGTTTCTTGATTTATATTATAGTAGGATTTAATTTCCTATCATTAGTAGGATCTTTATCCTAGTTCTAGTAGGATTCTAGTTTTTTTTATTCTTTTCCTTGTAGAATAGGGATTTTATTTTCTTTGTTTTTAGTTATTTCCTTTCTAGAGTAGAATATGGATTTGTAGTCATAAAAGAAGAGAACCTAGGCCTATATAAAGGGTTCTCATGACTTGTAAAGATACTATTCACGTTTTGAGCAGAAACCTAAATTTTGCAATAGAGTTATTTTCTCTATTTGGTGTTCTTTATCCTTGTTTTTGGTTCCAAGCAAGGTGGTGATAGTCTTTATCTTATTTTCAATAGCGTGTGGTGTTTCTTTATCACGTTAATTGATTTCAAGTGGTGACTTAGGAACTTTATTTGTTTTGATCATTCAAGAACGCGGTTCTTGATTAAAATTCGTTCTAGTTCATACCCAAAACCTTAATTTTCTTTCCATCGTGCCGACCTAAATACTTACTTGATTTAAACGATTCAATAGGTATTTTTATAGTTCAAATCGTCATCTTTCTCCTCGTCTTGAAATCACATAATTTCGAGAAGTATAGCCCAATTTACGTCTGTTTCTTGAATTCTGCCCATCAATCGCTTCAAGAATAAGATCCTGGTCGATTGGTTCTTTGTTAACTCGAAGAATCACATCACACGGCAGAGTTATAGCTTATGCTTCTCGGCAATTGAAAAAGCATGAAAAGAATTACCCTACTCACGATCTGGAGCTTGCAGCGGTGATCCATGCCCTGAAGATATGGAGACATTATTTATATGGCGTTCATGTTGATATCTATACAGATCATAAGAGTCTCCAGTATATTTTCAAGCAGAAAGAGCTTAATTTGCGGCAGCGGAGGTGGCTGGAGCTCCTGAAAGACTATGATGTGGATATTCTGTATCATCCGGGCAAGGCTAATGTTGTTGCAGATGCGCTTAGCCGGAAATCTATGGGCAGGTTGGCAGATTTACAGCCAGACATGAGAGAGATAGTACGTGATATTCATCAGTTGGCTAATCTTGGGTTCGTCTGGCCGATTCTGGAGGTACACGAATTTCTGTCCAAGGGGTTTCTGAATCATCTATTAAGGAAGATATCAAGCGGCATCAATATGAAGATCCTGTTTTAGCTCGATACAGAGACACAGCCCATGAAAAGGAGAAGACTCCGTTCGAGTTTGCACCAGACGGGACCTTACTATACAGAGGCAGATTGTGTGTACCTGATATTGCAGGGTTACGGCAGCAGGTTATGGGCGAGGCACACTATGCTCGCTATTCTGTTCATCCTGGTTCTACGAAGATGTACCATGATCTCAGGTGCCTGTATTGGTGGGACGGTATGAAACGGGATATCGCAGAATTCGTCGCCCAGTGCCCAAATTGTCAGCAGGTCAAAATCGAACACCAGAAACTGGGTAGACTGTTGCAAGAAATGGAAATTCCGACATGGAAGTGGGAGATTATAATATGGACTTCATTACAGGTTTGCCTCGCACTCCACGGAAGTATGATTCCATCTGGGTTATTGTTGATAGGCTGACAAAATCAGCCCATTTTCTCCCCGTCAGAACTACTTATTCAGCTGAGGATGATGCCAGGCTTTACATTAAAGAAATTGTGCGACTTCATGGAGTTCCTATATCTATTATCACTGACAGAGGTGCTCAGTTCACAACGAACTTCTGGATATCTTTTCAGGAAGGATTAGGGACTCAGTTGAGCCTGAGCACAGCTTTTCAACCTCAGAGTGACGGACAGGCCGAGCGCACTATCCAGACGCTTGAAGATATGTTGCGGGCCTGTGTTATTGATTTCAGAGGTAGCTGGGAGGATCACTTGCCATTGATTGAATTTGCTTATAACAACAGTTACCATTCCAGCATCCAGATGGCTCCGTACGAGGCTTTGTATGGCAGGAAATGCAGATCACCTATTGGTTGGTCTGATATTGGCGAGACAGAGTTGATTGGCCCAGATATGATCCAGCAGGTCGTTGATAAGGTGAAACTTATTCGAGAGCGACTATTGGCAGCCCAGAGTCGACAGAAATCATACGCTGATAAACGGCGTCGTCCCTTGGAATTCCAGGTTGGTGATTGGGTATTTCTGAAGGTATCACCTATGAAAGGCGTAATGCGGTTCGGCAGAAAGGGTAAGCTTAGTCCGCGTTATATTGGGCCTTATCTGATTGTGCGGAAAATTGGTAACGTCGCCTATGAGTTAGATCTGCTATCAGATTTGGAAGCGGTACATCCGGTATTCCATGTATCTATGCTCCGCAAATGCATCGGTGATCCCTCCAGAATATTTCCTGCAGATGATATTCAGGTGACGGAGCAGTTATCTTACGAGGAGCAGCCCGTAGCCATTCTAGACCGCCAGGTAAGAAAGCTCTGGAACAAAGATGTAGCCTCTGTTAAGGTGCTGTGGCGGAACAACAATAGGGAAGAAATGACCTGGGAGGCCGAAGAGGAGATGAAGAAGAAATATCCTCATTTGTTCCCTATGCCCACAGGTAATCTCGAATCTTTGCTTAATTCCACTTCAATAATGAGTGAGGGTCTTATGTGCTGTCTATAAACAGAAAACTTCCCCCAAAGTATTTTCAAACCCTATAAGATTAATTTAACATTCGAGGACGAATGTTCTAAAGGGAGGGAGGATGTTATATCCCGTGTTTTCACACCTTTGGAAAATTGGAAATAATTTGGACTTGTATGAATAAGGTCATAATTGAATTCATGTAACCCTTGAGTTGTTATGAAAGAATATTAATATGGAAGTGTCGAGGAACGCTAAGGGAAAATTTGGGATTTCGAAAATTAGTTTCGGGAATTACAAAACGGGAATTATAATCCATTGGGCCCAAATAATTGAAAGAAAAATTAGGCCCAATGATGAAGGGTGGCCGGCCAACTTAGTGGCCCAAGCCCATGTTTTATTAATTTTTCCATGTGTAAAAATTAACTAAGGGACCATAGTGTATATATCATATATTATATCATCTTCATCTCTTAGAAGATTCATGAAAGAACAAAGCAAAAACAAGAGAAAAAAAGGGGAGGGTTCGGCTTGGCCATAGAAAATTTGCCACCAAAAATCTTGCTTCTAAAATTTTGTTCTTGTTGGATTCCTACTAAAGTGAGTGCCCTTTTCAACTTGGTGTAGTTGGTTTGGAGAAAGGAGACCTTATTTCATCAAAGTGAACACAAGTTCAAGTGAAGAAGACTTGAGGAAAAGGTGAGAATTTATTCCTTATTCTTGTGTTATAAAGTCTTGTTTGTGTTGTAGCATATAGAAATGTGTTGATTGTATGGAAAAATGGAAGTTTGTAAAGTGGGTTTGGAATATGATGTGTAGTCGTGTGTATGTATGAATTGTATAGCCATAATGTATTGAATTCATGTTATATTCTAGTTATGGTTGTGATGAAATGCATATGGGAATTGGAAGTGAAATGAATTTGGTTGAAGTTGATGAATGGGGCATATGGCCGTAGGGTATGTGGACTTGGAATGGTAATGAATTAAGTTGTTTAGTATGTTAGTGTGTTATTGTGATGTTTACAATGTAAATGAAGATAGAATGATATAAGTTAGTATTGAAATGGAATGTAGAAATTTATGTCGTTTTAGAACGATTTTACGACATTATGAAAATGAAGTTATTAAGTTGCAAATTATGATGAGTATTGATGAAGTTGGAAGCCAGAAACATATTATGAATATGTATGCCAAAGATTAGAAGTTTTGAATGAGTTACGACTTTGGCGGAAAGTTTGTATATTATGTATATCGTGTGTATAAATTAAGGAAACCATATGAAATGCTTCTAAACTATGTTGTGGTGATCTAGATTGTTAATGAATGTGAAATCATTGATATTAGTTTGAAAGTTTGGGTTGGAGAGAAGGTCATGGCAATTGTCGGCAAGTAGAACTAGTTGTGCCATATTATGTTTTTGATGTTCGTTGTTGATGTTGATGTTGTTGTTTGGGTTGTTGTTGATGATTCTGAGCCGAGTTGAATTCTCGGGGGTGCTATATGTATAGGGGAAGTGCTGCCGAAATTTCGGTAGACAAATATGAGTTAAATTGAATTCGTAGCATCTATAACTTACAATTGGTAAATGTGACCATTTGCAGATTTTCGACGAAACGGAGAGTGAGCTTGGATAGGCTTAAAAAGCTCAAAAGGTATGTAAAGCTACCCCGATCCTTCTTTTGGCATGCCTAAGTGTAGTAGAATCGGATTCGGGCCTCGAAAGACTTTCTGCCCATCAGAACCCGCAAGTGAAAATCTCGCTTTTTCCTTCAGTAGAATTGAGCCCTTTTGGTATGTTTTCTCGGAAATTATGCAAACTTTCTCTAAACTACTCGGAAGGCTATAGAACGTCCGTAGAACCTTTATAGGTGGCCTCATAGGCTTAAAGGGCGTAATTTGAGCCCACCGCCTTGCTTGTTCCGAGGTGGGCCCACTATTCCCGGTTTTGCCCTTATAGTGCTTAAGTCTTCTTTTCGAGCGGTTTTTGAAAGGAATGTTTTGATTACCATTCTAATTACCTAACAAACATTATTTTAAATATTCCATTAAGTCTGATAAATTGTTTTGACACTCGGAACGATTTCAGAAAGGTTATACTTCTGTAATTTATTATGACATCCGAAACTCACTTATTATGATCCCATCCGACTTCATTGGATTGGTTTGTCATTAATATGCCTCATCGAGTCTCTGTAAATATTTATACTAATTTAATTTCATTTAGTCTCTCACTACTCCATTCGTGGATGCCCCAATGTTTCCCACACTGAGCCCGGGCCAGGATATGTTGTCAAGCGTGATCCTCTGCATTGTTCGCCGTGCCTCGATGTGAGGGGGCAGGTATACGCGTACATGGGTTTGTGGAGTATGATGTGCCATGTCCGCTTGTTCTGATATGATTTGCTATGGCCATTTGATATGACATATTATGCTACGGGGTTATGCCCCTATTCTGATTCTTCTGTGTTGTGGCACCAGCGTCGGGAGGGTGGCCACGTTCTGTCTACCGAGTCCCTTGGCAGGGGCCGGATTTGATATGACAAATGTTTCTGTACACACTCTGCATGTTTTGAAATTATGTATCTGATACTTTGGATTTTCTGTTTACTTTCTGTATGTCTTGTACCAGTTATGATTTTGTCTCCGTAATTCAGGCTTTACATATTCAGTACATATTTCGTACTGACCCCCTTTCCTCGGGGGCTGCATTTTCATGCCGCGCAGGTACCGACGACAGGTTTGCTGATCCGTCCGCTTAGGACCTCATTCTGCTATTTGTGGAGCGCTCTTTTATTCAGAGCCATCTTTTGGTATAGTCAGTCACTTCTATATATGTATATTCTCGTTCATGGGTACGGCGGGGCCCTGTCCCGTCATATGATTCTGTCGGTCTGTATAGAGGTCTGTGGACATGTTTGTGGGTTGGGGTCTTTCTGTACAGATATGTGTATGTGTTGTGTTTGGGCGATCCCATTCGCCGCGGCAGCCGGTCCGCATATATTTAAATGTTGCTCTGTTGGCCCTGTGTGGCCTTTGTTGGTATTTTCTGCGTGCAGGGTATTTGGGATAGTCCGTAAAACAAAGGAAACTCTGCCGAAAGTTTTTTGGAAATTATCTAAATTTAGAATAAAGCCTTGTCGGCTTCTGCCATATACTAGAATGCGTTTGAGTGCCCAGATCGGGCACTAGTCACGGCCTACGGAGTTGGGTCGTGACAGTGCATATGTATGTGTGGCCGTGTGTGTGTATTAATGTACAAGTGTGATGAGTTGAAATTTATGTTGTATTCTAGTTGTGTGTAGGATGGAATTCATATTGAGAATGAAAGTGGAATGAATTTGGTTGAAGTTGGAAAAGTGGAATGTGGCCGTGTGGTATTTGAAGTTTGGAAGGAGAATGAATTAATTTGGTTTAACATGTTAGTTGTGTTGTTGTGATGCTTGCAATGCAAATGAAGTTAAAATGATATAAGTTTGCATTGAAATGGAATGTAGAAGCTTATGTCGTTTTAGTACGATTTTATGACATTATGAAAATGAAGTTGTTAAGGTGCAAATTATGATGATTGTTGATGAACTTGGAAGATGGAAACATGTTATGAATAAGTATGTTAAAGATTAGAAGTTTTGAATGAATTATGACTTTGGCGGAAAGTTTGTATATTTTGTATGTCTCGTGAATATTTTGTAGAAATGATATGAGATGCTTCTAAATTGTATTGTAATGATCTTGAGTAGTGATGAATATGAAAATATTGAGCTTAGTTGGAAGTGCGAGGTCGGAATGAAAGTTATCGTATTACGTCGGAAAGAAGGCTAGTTGTGCCATATTGTGTGTTTTGCAGTTATGGTTAATGTTGTTAGTGTTGTTGTTGGGTTGTTGTTGATTATTTTGGCCGAGTTGAATTCTCGGGGATGCTATATGTATAGGGGAAATGCTGCCCAAATTTTTGTAGAAAAGTGTTGACTTGAGATTTAAGCCTAAAGCCTTATGGTTAACATTTGGTAAATGTGACCATTTGCAGGTTTTGGACGAAACGGGAAGTGAACTTGGAAAGGCGTAAAGTGCGTAAAAGGTATGTAAAGCTATCCCGATTCTTCTCTTGGCATGTCCTAGGTGTACTAGGATTGGATTTGATCTTCGGAAGACATTCTGCCCATTGGAATCCGCAATTGAAAATGCTCTTTTTTCGTTGAATAGAATTGAACTCTCTAAGCAGGCTTTACTGAAAAATTATGCAAACTTCTCCAAACTGCCTAGAAAGTTATGGCATACCCCTAAGACCTCTGTAGGTGACCCCATAAGCTTAATATACGTAATTTGAGCCCGCCGCCTTGTTTGTCCCGAGGCGGGCCCACTATTTCCGATTTTACCCTTATGATCCTTTGTAACTTGATTTCAAGCAATTTTTAAGGAAACGTCTTAACTAGCTTTCCGACTACTAATGATACTTATTCTGGATACTATATCGAGTCTCTGTAAAGGTACGATATTTTGTATTACGTTTAGCTCCACTATTCCCGCTTTGCCCTCTTATTGTACTATTGCCTTATTTTCGAATAATATAAAATAAAATGTTTTAACTATCCTTTCAACTACTAAGGAAAATCGTTTGCTGACTCCCTCGAGTTTGGTAAGCTATTTTGGAATATGAAAAAGATTTCAGGAGGATTATTCTTCCGTAACTCATTATGACATATGATATACACTTGCTATGATTCCGTCCGACTTCATCGATTTGATTAGTCATTTGATATGCCTCATTGAGTCTCTGGAAATCTATGATATTTTTATTGCATTTAGTCTCTCACTACTCCATTCGTGGATGCCTCAATGTTTCCCACACTGAGCCCGGGCCAGGATATGTTGTCAAGCGTATTCCACTGCATTGTTCGCCGTGCCTCGATGTGAGGGGGCAGGTATTTATGTACATGGGTTTTGGAGTATGCTGTGCCATGTACACACATTCTGATATGGCCATCTGATATGATATATTATGTTACGGGGTTATCCCCTACTCTGTTCCGTATGTATGGTGGCACCAGCGTCGGGGGGTGGCCACGTTCTGTTTGTCGAGCCCTCGACAGGGGCCGGATATGATAAGCTGTATGTTTCTGAACACACTCCTCATGTTTTGAAAATATGCATCTGATACTTCGGATGTCACACTCACTTCTCTGTAAGTCCTGTTTCGGTTATGATCTTGTTCCGTATTGGGACCAGGTACGACATATGTTTTCAACAAATACTATTTATGCTTTATGATCAATATTTTGCTAATCTGGATATTCTGTCCATTTTCTGTACCTTCTGTTCTGATTATGACTTTGTTTACTACGTCCTGTGCTTTACATACTCAGTACATATTTCGTACTGACCCCCTTTCTTCGGGGGCTGCGTTTTCATGCCGCGCAGGTACAGAAGACAGATTTGCTGACCGCCTGCCTAGGACATCTATTCTGCTATATTGGGAGCGCTCTTTTGTTCAGAGCCTGTATATTGGTATAGTTTACCGCTATTATATATATGTATGCTATTCAGGGGTATGACGGGGCCCTGTCCCGTCTTATGATTATGTTATGATCTGTAGAGGTCTGTAGATATACTTGTGTGGGTTGTGTATATGTTCGGGTATGATACGATCTGTGACAGCCTCATCGGCCTCCATGTACTGTGTCGGTTCTTTTATGCTAATTACTAACGTCAAGTGACTTTTATATTTGAAATATTCTGTCATTTTGCTAATTTGGGTTATCGGGTACGTCTGGGTGTCCAGCACGGACACTAGTCGCGGCCTGCGGAGTTGGGTCGTGACAAAAGTGGTATCAGAGCGGTTCGTCCTCGGAGTGTCTACAGACCGTGTCTAGTAGAGTCCTGTTTATCGGTGTGTTGTGCACCGCATCTATAAACAGGAGGCTACAGGACATTTAGGGTGTTACCTTTCTTTGATTCTTAGATCGTGCGATAGAGCCAGCTGTAGGAAATGAATTCCTTTCTTTACTAACCCTTGATTGCAGCTGGGGAACGGTATCGACGTAAGACAGCGACTGATGATATTGGAAGCTACATAGTACACAGGTAAGAAATGGTATGAAAGACGTATGCTGGGTAAGGTATTGAAGTACGATTGAAACATAAAGTTTAAAATCGTAAGGGAAAGTAAACAGGAAAGTTTAACAGGTGCAGTTTGAGTTGGGCATGTAAGGTAAGCCTCGGCATCTTTGTACTTTTACTTGAAATTGTTAGCCCCGTGTGGCTATGATGCGATATGATATGATATGTATATACGTATATGTGTTGGCCCTGTGAGGCATGGTTGGTATTTCCTGTGTACACGTTTTGGGATAGTAAGAAATACAGAGGAACCTCTGCCCAAATTTTTCCAGAAATATAAACAGGAAAATAAGATATAAATTCTTAATATGTCTTGAAAGTCGATACCGATAGGGTAAATCTCTTATGTTGGGTTAAAAGTTTAAGAGATACCCTCCATGTCATTCGTAAGAAGCGTTATCCTCATATGGAAAATTTTATCTCGAGAAAGCATATACGAGTAGCGAATTCACAATTTATTTGGAGGGACCAGAAATATGTTCTAACCCCATTTTGTTTTAGCATAGCCCATGTGAAGGGCAAAATATGTGGAAGGGCAAAAATGTCCGACGAGCAAGTTTCCTCTAATTGGAAGAATACAAAACGTATGACAAGCAGTCGGGAATTGAGTGGTTCGCTCACGACTCAAATATATATATAAAAATATGGAGATAATTATGTGAATTAACTACTAAAAGATTCCGCGAAGTTCGTCGGATTCTAGCTTTCTTTTGCTGGTGGTCGGAGGATACCCTACTACACATTTTATCAGTTTTCCTCAACTGGTGGGAGGTGGAATTTGTGGAATAAAAACTCAAACTCGTGCGCTGTTTAGGAACATATATATACATGAAGGTAAATATTGAGGGTTTACAGGGGGCGACACGGTAACTATATATTTAGAAAAGTAAAAGGATTCCCGCTAGGTCGAGGTGGGACCCGCTACAAGAACGTTCTGAGAAGCTGTCAAGACCCCGACTTGTCTTAAACCACGTGACAAAGGACGTGCGGGGCAATTGGTGTAATTATACCACCCTTAACGTGCCTAAATGCATTAAAGTTGTAAGGTTAAGCGTGCCAGGGCCAGAGCAATTCTGGGATGGGTGACCCCCTGGGAAATGTACCAGAATTTTTACAAACATAGATATAAGAGACGAATAGAGAATTCGGGGTAACCTGAAGGAACTAGGATATGTGGAATGGCTAGAAACCTTATAGGGGTCACGCGAGCTGAGACGGATTAGATTGCTAAGACGAAGAAAAAGTAGCGCAGCTCTGAAATTAGAGTAAATTTGAACAAGTGATTGAAGATGTATTGTAAAAGAAATGGCAGTGATATATATACGTATGTGTAGCCCCCCCCCCCCCCCATTCCCGACTATGTCGATCGATTGGTGAACCCTAATAGCCAGCGTTGTAATATATGGAAAACATTAGCTGGACAAAATTTACGAGAAAAAGGGAAAGGTATGGTACCGGTGTTACGAAATAAACTGATATTCATTTGGCTACCGGTTGAGATTGGGAGATTCCGCTACAACGATGTTTGGAAAGAAAAGAGGGTAATTGAGTGGATGGTGAGGAGATCAAAATGTCAGAAAAAGTGAACCATAAGAAACGTGATTAAGCAGAGCCTCTAAAAGAGTCGACGGGCAAAGCACGAAGTTAATTGTGAAAAACGAACTAAAATGAAATAGTGCAGGGCAAAGGAAAACTTATGGCATGAAATGATGAATTATGTGAATACCGAGTAATTCGATTGTCGGAAAATAAGACGACAGATAATGAATGGGTATGAAGGAAGTATGTGGTTACTATGAGATAAGCAACTACCTTAATTATATTACTCGAGTGCCAACTATCAGATAAGACTTTGTACTGTATAGTTGTGATTCCGTTAGGGTCTTGTACGGAGAAAATTAAGTTGCAGGTCAGAAAGAAAAGACATGGATATGGTAGGAGTATAACCCTAAATAGGGGGGAGCGAATGAAAGTAAGTATAAATGAAAACAATTGATATGCAGAAGATTGAAGCGATAAAGGATTGGCCTAGGCCTTCGACGTCGACTGAAATACGTAGTTCTCTGAGAATGGTCAGATTATAGCCTATGTTCCCCGGCAGCTTAGACCGCACGGGGAAAAATTATTTCTCTCATAATCTGGAATTAGCTACGGTGATTCATGCTTCAAAGACATGGCGGAATTACTTACATGGGGTACGCGTTGATATTTATCCGGACCCTAAGGGCTGCCAGTATGCGTTCTAAGAAAAAGGGAGCCAGATTCGCGGCAGAGAAGATGGTTCGAATTATTGAAGGATTATGATGTTAATATTTTGTGCCACCCTAGAAAAGCTAACGTTGTGGCAGACGCACCTAGTCGTGAATCTATGGACGGCTTGACCGGCGTACATTCAGATTCAAGGAAGTGGTCTATAAAACTCTTTAGTCAGCTAGCCTGGGAGTCCGTTTGGTCGGTTCTGAAGATATTGGAATTTTGTCCAAAGAAATTACTGAATCATTGATCATGGGAAAGGTAAAACAGCGTCAGTTTGAGGATCCTATTCTGGTGTCGTACAGAGATACGACCTTTGACAAGGAAAAGATCCAGCTCGAAGTTTTACCGGATGAGTATTGTTATACCGAGGCAGATTATGTGTGCCCGACATCGTAAGGCCTGTTGACCAGTGCCCAAATTGTCAGCAAGTTAAAATTAAGTATCAGAAACCGGGTGGACTGTTTCAGGAAATGGAAATTCCGACTTGGAAGCGGGAGATAATTAATATGGATTTCATTACGGGTTTGCCCCGCATTCCACGGAAGTATGATTTCCATATGTGGTATGGTTGATAGGATAACAAAAAAAAAAATCAGCCCATTTTCTCCCCGTCAGAACCACTTATTCGGTTGAGGATTATGCCAGACTATATTTATTAAAGGAATAGTGAGACTCCACGGAGTTCCTATATCTATTATCACTGACAGAGATACTCAGTTTATGACTAATTTCTGGAAATTTGCTTTCAGGAAGAATTAAGGGGCTCAGATAAGTCTGAGCACAGTATTCCACCCTCAGGGCGACAGACAGGCCGAGCACACTATACAAACGTTAGGAGATATGTTGCGGGCTTGTATTATTGATTCCAGAGTTAGCCGGGACGACCATTGTCGTTGATCGAGTTTGCTTATAATAACCGCTACCATTCTAGCTCAATACGAGGCTTAGTATGGCAGGAAATACAGGTCACCGATCGGCTGGTTTGATATTGGCGAAACAGAATTAATAGACCCGGATATGATCCAGCAGGCCGTTGATAAGGTGAAACTTATTCCAGAGTTGACAGAAGTCATACGCTGATAACGGCGTCGACCTTTGGAATTCCAGGTCGGTGCTTGGGTATTTTTGAAAGTATCGCCTATGAGAGGCGTAATGCTATTCGGCAAAAAGAGTAAGCTCAGTCTGCGATATATCGGACCCTATCAGACTATTTGAAAGATTGGGAATGTCGCCTATGGGTTAGATTTACCGTCTGATTTAGAAGCGGTACATCTGGCATTTCATGTATCTATGCTCCGCGAATGTGTCGGCGATCCTCCTAGAATATTTCCAGCAAATAATATTCGGGTGACGGAGGAACTATCGTACGAAGAGCAGCCTGTAGCCGTTATGGATTGCCAAGTAAAAAAAATTCGGAACAAAGATGTAACTTCCGTTAAGGTGCTGTGGCGGAATAATAACAGGGAGGAGATGACCTGGGAAGCTGAAGAGGAAATGAAAACGAAATATCCTCAGTTGTTCGCTATCGCTCCAGGTAATTTAAAAGCTTTGCTTAGTTATATTCATTAATGAATGTGTATTATTTGTGCTGACCATAAAGAGAAACTCCCCCGAAGTACTTACAGACCCTATAAGCCTAATCTAACATTCGAGGACGAATGTTCTAAAGGGGGGGAGGATGTTATATCCCGTGCTTTCGCACAATTGGAAAATTGGAAAATTGTTTCAATTTATAAGAAATAAGTTCATATGTTGATTTGAATTTATATATGTGTGTTTTTCATGAAAAATATTGGTGTGGAAATACGGAATGAGGCCAAGGGAAAAAATGGGAATTTTGGAAATTAGTTTCGGGAATTACAAAATAAGAATTTTGACCAATTGGGCTTGGAAAAAAATTTAACTAAATTGAGGCCCAATTGTAGAGGGGTGGCCGGCCCCTTAATGGTCCAAGGCCCATGTGTGGGTTTTAATTTGTGGACTTAAAAAGATGACTAAGTCATCTTTAAGTCATAGAAGAATCAAGAAAACTTGAGCAAAAAATAAGACCACTCCATTTTCGGCCATGGCCATGGAAATATAGCTACTCTAAATCTTCCTCCAAAAATATTTTTCTTGTGGTATTCCTAGTATATTAAGGATCCTCTACAACATGGTGCAATTGTTTGGGAAGAAAGAGCCCTTGTTTCTTCAATATGACAACATGTTTGAGTGAAGGAGATTGGAGAAAAAGGTAAGAATTCATTCCATGTCTTTATGTTATGAAGGTTTGTTTGTGTTGTGTTGTAGTGTATGGAAATGAGTAGAATTCATGAAAATATAGAAGTTTGCAAAGTGGGTGTGCATATGTATGTGTGGCTGTGTGTGTGTATTAATGTACAAGTGTGATGAGTTGAAATTTATGTTGTATTCTAGTTGTGTGTAGGATGGAATTCATATTGAGAATGAAAGTGGAATGAATTTGGTTGAAGTTGGAAAAATGGAATGTGGCCGTGTGGTATTTGAAGTTTGGAAGGAGAATGAATTAATTTGGTTTAACATGTTAGTTGTGTTGTTGTGATGCTTGCAATGCAAATGAAGTTAAAATGATATAAGTTTGCATTGAAATGGAATGTAGAAGCTTATGTCGTTTTAGTACGATTTTATGACATTATGAAAATGAAGTTGTTAAGGTGCAAATTATGATGATTGTTGATGAACTTGGAAGATGGAAACATGTTATGAATAAGTATGTTAAAGATTAGAAGTTTTGAATGAATTATGACTTTGGCGGAAAGTTTGTATATTTTGTATGTCTCGTGAATATTTTGTAGAAATGATATGAGATGCTTCTAAATTGTATTGTAATGATCTTGAGTAGTGATGAATATGAAAATATTGAGCTTAGTTGGAAGTGCGAGGTCGGAATGAAAGTTATCGTATTACGTCGGAAAGAAGGCTAGTTGTGCCATATTGTGTGTTTTGCAGTTATGGTTAATGTTGTTAGTGTTGTTGTTGGGTTGTTGTTGATTATTTTGGCCGAGTTGAATTCTCGGGGATGCTATATGTATAGGGGAAATGCTGCCCAAATTTTTGTAGAAAAGTGTTGACTTGAGATTTAAGCCTAAAGCCTTATGGTTAACATTTGGTAAATGTGACCATTTGCAGGTTTTGGACGAAACGGGAAGTGAACTTGGAAAGGCGTAAAGTGCGTAAAAGGTATGTAAAGCTATCCCGATTCTTCTCTTGGTTCCTAGGTGTACTAGGATTGGATTTGAACTTCGGAAGACATTCTGCCCATTGGAATCCGCAATTGAAAATGCTCTTTTTTCATTCAATAGAATTGAACCCTCTAAGCAGGCTTTACTGAAAAATTATGCAAACTTCTCCAAACTGCCTAGAAAGTTATGGCATACCCCTAAGACCTCTGTAGGTGACCCCATAAGCTTAATATACGTAATTTGAGCCCGCCACCTTGTTTGTCCCGAGGCGGGCCCACTATTTCCGATTTTACCCTTATGGTCCTTTGTAACTTGATTTCAAGCAATTTTTAAGGAAACGTCTTAATTACCTTTCCGACTACTAATGATACTTATTCTGGATTATGGAAAACATGAGGGATTCATGCCTTTTTGAACGAAGAGTTAAGCCTCACATACCTTTCTCGTTTAAGCAATCTAGCGTTCGCTTATTCTCCTTCAACGTCACGCCTAAACCTTCAAAAGAGGATTCGTACTAACGTTAGTTAATCAACTATAGGAACGCACTACTATTTCTAGAGACAATTGGGCAACACTTCCTTTGTTTATACTACTTTTCCCATATTCCATATCAACTCCCAACACCCACAATAACAATTACAATGTAGCAATCAACAATCATCATTCATATACAATGACCATGATCCACCATTTCTCTTCATTTTTCCCACATTTATGGTTTTGGGTTCGCCATCGTATTTTCTCATGAATCAGACTTATCTCATGGTCTACATGTAATTTATAACATATTCACACTCACAACACACTAACATTCATGATTCAATTCAACTACCATTCACTCATGGCACTATTCACTCATTTATGACCCATTTGCCATACAATTCGGGTATCTTAACCTTCTAATACCTTAAACAACATGAAATGGTCGTGAAACTTACCTTGGATGATGGTGGAACAAGCCTTGCTCCCTAGAGTAGAGTTTCTATTCTAGCACCAAAACCCTACTTCACCTCTTTTAGTTTTCTTTGAGGAAGATGAACTTGAGCTAGGTTTCACACTCTTGTTTTCGAGGTGGGCAGCCTCAGAAACATATTAGATATTCTTCCTAGCCAGCACAGAGTGCACCCCCACAGTTCACAGGTAGAAGATTTGACAGCTCTAGTATTCAGGAGCCGGTCAGAGCTCCAAGGCTTCGGGTTCACAGATGAACAGGGGTTCGAGTTAGTCGAGGCCACCTTTGCATCAGTTTTCTCGGTGTGGTAGGCCCCATTTTGGGGAATGCCATCTTACTACACCTGCTTATTTTTCTTGTGGCCGTCAAGGCCATATGAAGAGAGAGTGTCCTTATGGAGGTGGTACTGGTGGTGATACAATAACGGATACGCGGAAGCAATAAAATAACAAGGAAAGTAAAAGATAGATAGATTGACACAAGAAAATGGAATTAAAAGCAACCTAAAGGTGTATCAAACCTAAAGACCTCAATTAATTAGCATAAACAAGCACCAACCTCTTAGGATGACCTCAAGGGAATTGAATTCCCAAGCAACCAATCCTCTCACAATCAAAGGTTCAACAAGAGCCATCCATGGCCTCTCTACAAGTTTCTCTCTCTAGAGACAACTCTCTCAAAAATCACTCATCTTTTCTTCAAATGTCAAAAAAGTCCCCTAATGAAATGAAAGACAATGTATTTATACTAACTAAATAATAGAAGACCCTATTATTACATAAATGCCATTAATGAGGCAAGGGCCTTGTTTGGCTAGTCTTGTGGAGATGGAAATCTTGAATTTGCGGATGTGACCTCTTGCGTATAGCCTTCCTTACTCGGTGGCCACTTTAATGCTGTTCCATTTCCCATCCGTCCTCTCCATGCTATCATCCAAACTTTGGCTCTACGAGACGGTCCTTTAAGTGTCCTTGAGGCAACTCGTCTTGCATCAGGTGGTATGGCTCAGCCTACTGGCTCGGTTGCTGGTTCATCTTCTTCTGTAGCTATGCGCCCTATGGGGCAGGGTATTCAGACATCAGCAGGCCATGGTAAAGGTCGTGGCGGAGCTTCTAGTTCTAGCGGTCCTTCGAACCACATATATGCTTTGGCTAGTAGGCAGGATCAGGAGGCGTCACCGAATGTGGTTGCAGGTATATTATCAATTTTCTCCCGGGACGTATATGCATTGATAGATCCAGGTTCCACCTTATCATAGATATTTCCCTTTGTTGCTAATAGAATCGGAATAGAACCTGAGTTGATAGAACCATTTGAGGTAGCTATACCGGTAGGAGATTCTGTCGTAGCAAAGCAAGTATATAGAAATTGTTCGGTGGTTATATATAGTCGTCATACCATAGCAGATTTGATAGAGTTAGACATGACTGGGTTTGATGTTATCATGGGTATGGATTGGTTAGCTTCTTGTTATGCTAACGTTGATTGTAGAGAAAATATAGTTCAATTTCAGTTCCCAGGAGAGCCGATCATAGAGTGGAGAGGGAATATGGCATCGCCGAGGGGTAAGTTTATTTCATACCTTAAGGCAAGGAAGATGGTGAGAAAATGTTGTATTTATCATCTGGTTCATGTGCATGATATGAAAGCAGAGGTACCGACTCTTTAGTCAGTCCCGATAGTTAATGAATTTCCAGATGTACTCCCAGATGATCTTCCAGGTCTTCCTCCTGAACGAGAAATAGAGTTTACTATAGATGTATTGCCACATACACAGCCCATATCTATTCCTCCTTATAGAATTGCACCTGCAGAGCTGAAGGAGTTAAAGGAGCAGCTGAGAGATGTATTAGAAAAGGGCTTCATCAGGCCTAGCACATCACCTTAGGAGCACCGGTACTATTTGTGAGAAAGAAAGATCGGTTGTTGCGGATGTGTATTGATTATAGGCAGCTGAATAAAGTAACAATAAAGAATTGGTATCCCCTCCCTAGGATTGATGATCTATTTGACCAGTTGCAGGGTGATAAGTGTTTTTCGAAGATAGACTTACGGTCAGGTTACCATCAGGTGCGGGTAAAGGAGGCAGATATTCCGAAAACGACATTCAGGACCCGATACGGGCATTATGAATTTAGAGTGATGTCTTTTGGGCTGAACAATGCTCCAGCAGTATTTATGGATTTGATGAATCGAGTATTCAAACCATTCCTAGATATGTTCGTTATTGTATTTATTGATGATATTCTAGTCTATTCACGTTCAGAAGAGAAGCATGCAGACCACTTGAGGACGGTACTTAGGGTGCTCTAGCACCAGAAATTGTATGCAAAGTTTTCTAAATGCGAATTCTGGTTGCCTTCAGTAGTATTCTTGGGGCATATTATTGGAGCTGATGGTATTCGGGTAGTTACACAGAAGATTGAGGCTATAAAGACTTGGCCTAGACCTACGACACCTACCGAGGTACGCAGTTTTCTGGGGTTAGCAGGATATTACAGGAGATTTGTAGAAAAGTTTGCCTCGATTTCAGCACCTTTAACAAGGCTAATTTAGACCTAATTTAGCAACCAAAGTTATAGAAAACTAAGACCTCTAAATTAGAATCGAAAGGAACACCAAATTCTTAGGATGACCAAGAGGGATTTGGAATCCCTAATAACCAATCCTCTCAACAAGAATTCAATCCAAGGCTAAACAATCTCTCACACTCAAGAGTTTTACAATACCAAATATCAATATTCAAAATAGTCTAAGTCTTCCAAATGAAAGAAACTACTATTTATACTAAAGCTCAAAAGAAGACAACTACGTTATTACACTTTTACCCTTAATGAAGTAAGAGCCATGTTTGGGTGTCTTCTTTTAGGAACAAAGCTTGAATTTGCAAATTTTGCAAATCTTCAATTAATAGCCACATTGCAAGCATGACCATCTTCAACCCTCTTCTCCAAACCATCCTCCCATGCTATCATGAACGCTTGAAATCCCCGGGAAGGTGCTAGAATGTATTCAAGTATGTCCCTCCTCATGAACAATGCTTGCATGGCTTGAAGTTCCCTCGCTTGGCTCCTTGTAAAAGGTCTTGACGCCACTCGAATTGTATCAGCTAGAGCCCCCATGGCTCCTCTAGCCACAATAGCACGATTCAAGGTTTCTTCATACCTTATCTCAACCTCTTCATCGGAATCACCCTCACACTCACTTCTTTCTCCTTCTTCTTCATGACCATCCCCGCCCTCATGTTCATCATCGGTTCGATACCCATCCCTCACTATTGTGATAGTCCTCCGGTTGGGACACTCACTTGCAATGTGCCCTCTCCCTTGGCACTTAAAGCATTGGTGGTAGAAGGTCGGTTATAGTTGGTGTTAGAATTGTTACCTCCTTTAGCCTTGTCATCACCTTTGGCTTTGTAATCGAATTTGGCTTGAGGTGCTTGAGTGTTGCTCTTGGGCTTATCCCAAGTGGAAGTTTTCCACTTTTCTTTGCCTTTGTTCCAAGTTGAGGACGATTTGCTTTTGTCTTTGTAGGACCTCTCTTCTTTTAGATCCGCCTCAACCTTGGATGCATCATGAAATGCCTCTTCAAGACTATTATAGGTTTTGAGCCTCATCGGTTTAGAGATGTCTCGATTCAAGTTGGCTACAAACCTTATAATAGTGTACTCTTCATCCTCTTTTATCTCGGACTTCATTCACAAATCTTCAAATTCATCAAAGTACGCTTCCACACTTTTCAACCCTTGTTTCAACATGTATAACCTTTTGAGTGCATCTTGGTGGTATGTGGGTGGAAGCCACCTTGTCTCCATGAGCTCAATCAAATCGTTCCACGTTGGGAGATCATAGATGTGTTGTTGAGCTCTTTGTAACTTCTTGGATTCCCACTCAAATTGAGTGAGGGCATACTTTGCCTTTAAGGCCTCGGACACATTGTACGTGAGGAAGATGCGCTCATTTTGCAATTTCCATTCGAGGAACTCTTACGGATTGCTACCCCCTTGGAATGTAGGAAGGTTCACCTTGATGGTGTTCAAATTCCGCTCATTATCTTGCCATCTTCCCCGGTCTTCATAACCTTGGGCCCTCCCTAGGTCTACATGACCTTGGAATCTAGGGTCATGGCCCGAAAACCTCTCAAAACCTCCTCTTCCTCCCCTTCTGTCACGACCCAACCCCATAGGTCATGACTAGTGCCCGAGTTGGACACTCGTATACGGACCTGTTAAATATAGTCAACTGAAACTAAGGACGGAATGGAAACATATAAAAGCAACTATAGATTCACAATGCCCTACATCATCATAAACCTGTCTTCTGAGGAGTCACAGCTGGTCAAAGTATAACAGAATACGCAAGCCGACAAGGCTGCCACTATATACGGGAATATCTAAAACAAACCATATCGACACAGCTGACCAAAATCTATATACAACCCACATATGTCTACAGACCTCTAAGAGTGTAAAAGTGAAATATGACAGGACAGGGCCCCGCCGTACCCCTGGACATGCAGAAGTCTATATCAAAAGATCTGTACCAAAAGAGTCTAGGCTCCGGAACAATGGAGCTCTCCAAAACAGCTAAGCTGAAGTCCTAGGCTGGAGGATCACCATACCGAGTGTCTGTACCTGCGGGCATGAAACGCAGCCCCCCGAAGAAAAGGGGTCAGTACGAGATATGTACAGAGTATATAAGGCACGAAATACAATAAGGAACTCATAACTGAATAAAAGATTACAGGAGGCAAATATGATAATCAAAGATACCAATGCACCTGTGTCTTACAAGATGAGAATCATGTATGTCTATATCATATACCATACTCGGCCCATTACGGGACTCGGTGAATAAAGTCATCATATACCATACTCGGCGCCATAATCACATCATCATCATCATCATCATCATCATCATCATATATATATATATATATATATATATATATATATATATATATATGTACCGTACCCGGCCCTCTAGTGAAGGACTCGGTGAACAATGCAATGAAACTGTGCACGAAAACATACCTGGCCCGGGACTCGGTGAAAGATATATTAACAGCATGCACGAGCAGAGTAGTTAGCAACCATATACAAACTAAATCATCATCTGAGACTCAATAGAATAGGTAGTATGAACTAATACTTGAGCATCAAAGATAACAATCATATCAAGTACCCCTCGAATGTCACTATGGATTATATCAAATAGAACTTCAAGAATCATAGACACGTATCAAGATAATGTGAAATAGGTACTGGATATCAAGAACATTAGCCATCCTAGAGTCTCTAAGAATAGGAGTTTCATTGAAGTCATATGCTCGTCATCTATTTGTTTCATAAAGATCATGCCAAAAAGAAAGAAGGGTTAGCTTTACATACCTGTCGTAGATCAACCGTAACCAAGCTTGCTTCGTCGTCCCTTTAGCCTATTTAATATGAGAGTGACACTATTGTTAATAAACTACGACTTCCCAAACTTATAAATTTACAACCAATCACTTATGGGAAACACTTCTTAGTTCATACTTCCTGATTAGTATTTTGATTAGTTAAGAACTTAACGGAAATCGGGCAGCATTTCCTCTATATAACTTGCCTAACCCAAACATCCAATTAATCTCCGATTATCACAACAATACCAACAACAGCGACAATAGAAATAATCATATCAAATCCTTAAAATCCAGCCCATAAACAACTCAAACAACCCAATAACCTCTCTTAATCCTTTTTCAATCCAAATTATTAACATCTAAGACCATACACCAAACAGACCAACATACGCTTCGTATACGATACTTATACACTTCTTTCTTCCAAATTCATGAGCCAAATCAACTATAACACGACAACAACACCAATTACTCATACACAAGAAAACTATCTTAATATCACAATAAGTTCTAAAACAGCCCATAAAATAT
Source organism: Lycium barbarum (assembly GCF_019175385.1). Lineage (NCBI taxonomy): Eukaryota > Viridiplantae > Streptophyta > Magnoliopsida > Solanales > Solanaceae > Lycium > Lycium barbarum. Next base: position 66,839,619 of record NC_083345.1, read on the forward strand.
ATACAAGTTCTAGCATGATTTAAACTTTCCTTTCACAAATTCCACATCCATCAAATTGTACAAAAACCACACCAACTCTAGAACATTGAGGAGGGAATAAACCCTACAATAACATGCCCCAAGCAGCCCATCAACTACAACAAGAACAACCCCTAACCTCATGAACGTCTAATCCAATTTATATCTCAACAATTCCATATAAACAACTACAACTTTAATTATCATGATTCCTTCACTTTTAACACACAATCAACGACACCAACAACAATCAAACTCGATTAAATTGAAGCAACTCCAATTCAGCCCAACTTACAATGCCAACGAATTCATGCAATTTTCTTACTTCCAATTTTGCCTAACACAAACTAAACTTTCTATTACAACATCATTAACTCCAATTACACTACAAGAGAAGAAATCTTACCTCGAATTAGTTAGGGCAGATCCTACAATCACTTGCACCAATTGCACCACTTCTTCTTCCCCAATTTAAACTCTAACTTGCTGCCTCCTTTGGGACGTTTAGAACACCTTTATGGAATCATAATTTCCTTTCTTCAATATCTTGGAGCTTGGCCGTGAGCTCAAGGTGGTGGTAGCCATGGATTTTTGTAACATTCTCTCTCAAATAGAGTTTTGGTGAAGATGAAAGTGTTATTAGTTAGTCATCTTATACAATATATATATATATATATATATATATATATATATATATATATATATATGCAGCCCACCCTTATGACATGTGTCCCACTCAACTAAGCACCAATCAGATTCAGCCATGTTTTAGTGGGGCCCACTTAGTGGTCTAATTAAGTTAATTAATCATTAATTCCCACTTAATCATCTAATCATGGTTAATTAATCCCTAATATCCACTAATATTTCTACACTAATTGTAATTTACAAGTAAATCATGCACTTGTTAAAATTGAGATTAAAAAGTCCTTGTTCCATATCTCAAAAATAATCTTGTCCTTGAACTTATGTCGATTAGCTAACGAATAATTCAACGTGCAAAAATACGGGATATAGCATCCTTCCCCTCTTTGGTACATTCGTCCTCCAATGTTAAATTAGTCCTGCACTCCCAATACTTCCTTAAATGTTCTTTTATTGAATTATGCCCTTCACATGCCTCTTTCGTTGGTCGATTCCCTTCAATTTATTATAACGCATTCAAGCTCTCTAAGTAACTACTCCCGTAATATTTCTTCTTGCTCTTTCCTCTCGAGGTGATAATTCCACGTCGTTGTCTTTACTCTCCTCTTCATTACGTAGTTGGTTGACAGTTGTATTGCAAGCTCTTCTGCTGAAATCTTACTCTTCTCTCTGGTGCACTTAGTCATAACTCGACTCTCTCTTCTTCTATAAGTTACTCCCTTAAGATGTATCGTTCACTTCATCTTACCTCTTACGGTAGACGTCCCTCGTCGATTTATTAGACTTTACTATCCCTGGAGTATTTCATGCCTCTGGCAACCTATAGACCCTTCGCAGACTCTACGAATAAAATGAAATTTTCCAAGATGTTACATTATTTTACTTCAATAACCTTACATTGCTCTGCTGTTCCAATCCATATTCTGGAATCTTCAGCCTCATGTATCACTCCTCGACTTCTTTAAAAGACTTTAACTGCCACTCTACTTTTTAGCTCTTAATCTCAATCCTTAGAGTTGGCTATCAAGTAGCACTGGAGTTTCCTCATATAATAACTTCACACAGTTGCTCTGTGATCTGACTATCATTAACTACTATAATTCTGAAAGAATTTTTTATTTGACATATAAATTCACTGTCATCCAGTAACCCGCTTGTTCTGATCGCCTCGCTTAAACCATTTTATAACACTTTAGGGATATTATCTCGTGTTGTTTCTTTATCTTTAATTCAAACTCTTCTATTGCCTCTTTACCCAGATTTTGCTCTTAGTTCTCCTATAATGCATCAGAATATGCGTAAGTGCTCAAATGAGCCCAAGAGATATCTTAGCGTCGTCTCAGTAGTCTCCATGCTTTACCTTGCCTTCTCCTCTCTTATCTTACAATCGGTATCGGGATAATTCTTCGGCTCAGCCATGGCCATGTCCTATTTGCCCTTAGTATTAATTCTATCTCGGTAATTTGGCTTAAACCATCTTTACATCTTTCCTTAATGTATCCAAAACATCATAACCGCATAGTTATTACTGAATCCTTACTCTTCTTATCAAGTACTCACTTGGTCTCATTCTTAGCATACAAATATTCGTAGGTTGAATAACTATTCTTGTACAACTTGCATAAAATATATCCAATCTTAATCATAGTCTTTCCTTCTCCTGGTTCATTATGCTTTACATAACTCATCCGTACTAAAACTCGCTTGTAGCCTATCTAGTCATACTCCTTTCCCTTGATTTTCTCATATCCTACTATAAGAGATTTTCTATCCATTCCCTTTGCTACTTGTAAGTCGCAATATCATTAACGCATAACTGTATTGCCAAATCTTAGCCTCTAATCTAGTATAGTGTTGCTATCCTTTATAATATCTCTTAAATTACTCGTTACCATTCTTTTGTCGTACTCTTTCTTTTTATAAGCACCCACTAAATCATACAATTCAAGACCTTTACAAATGATTCTCAGCACCATCTCAAATATCATCCTGACTTCTATCCGTTTATTGCTGGCTTTCAGATCTTACTAACTTGTTTCAGCAAGGGATCTTACTTGAAGTTTAAGTATCCATATCAAATATATTGCAGTGTCAATTGTTTCCATTTTACACTTTCTTTTCTCACACTCGGTTCCCCCTTTAGGGTGTACTTATACCATTATCTGTTTATATTCCGCTCTACGTCCCTATTTCCAATCTCCAATTCATCTGATCCCTTTTTTTTTCAACTCACTTGGCATACTGTACCATATCCATATGTTTCCTTTATAATTTATGACTTTGATTATCCACGTACGAAACCTTAACAAAATCATGAAGCGACGAGAACCTTTCCATATATAGTATAAAATCTCATCTGATAATCCGTAATCGAGTAATGCAACCCATGTAGCAACTCATCCACGGCCACATTCCACTTACTCCAATCAGTAATTGATTAGAACTTATAGTCGTTCCAAATTCTCAATTAGGTAGCACTTATATTCCGATGATAAGTGTCCAAAGTTCTCTTGTAGAATAATCCTTATCCCAACCTATATCATCTGTTTCCTTTAATAAATTCACAATACATTATTTGTTCCTCAGGCCTACAGTCCTTGTCCTTTAAGGATTTCACAATTTCCGAGGTGAAGTCATATACACGCAGTACTCCTTTACGCCTTATGCTCTTTTACCCTTGTTGTGTACCCAACACTAACTTCTAACTTACTCAAAATCATATCAAGTTCGTCTTAATAATGGTCTTATCTTATCACCTTGTCGTCGTACTACACCTTTAAGTTCGTAGCTATATATTTCCCTTTTATTTTATACTCGTATTCAATTATTACGTCTATCTTGGGTGTTTCCTTTAGAATTCCCTTACCATTTCTCCAGTCTGTGTCCATCTTTTATTCTATGCACAAGAAATCTCATGCTACCTCTGTATCCTTCGGAAAACACTACTTCTCCATAATCCCTTTCTCATTTTCAAAACGTATTCTGTTCATCCCTATTTGTTCTTGTTATATCCTGCATTTTCGAACGTCGAATTATTTGTAAGCTGAGGTGGGGCCCACACATCAATATTTTTTTTGGGACATGTGAAAAGTTATATGAATCGTATATGTAAAGTTAAACACAACCCGTGAAGGGCCCTGGGGCCAAATCAAAGTGGAAGCCCTCCAAACGAATATTTTTAAGAAAACGTTTTCGGATGACCTGACTTGGAGGGGACAAAACGGCATTATAAGTTTAGAATTTGGGAAAATGCCCAGAGATAAAAGTTGTAGATAATTGAAATATCTTTCCAACGGTAAGTCGTGGGCTCCCAGGCGACGTCGGTACAAGGAGATATGGACATTTTAAGGCGGAAAGGTCAAGCTGGGCAGTGAAATGGGCCCAACCCGATTCCAATCCGGGTCAGGCCCATTTCCTTATTATTTAAGGGAGTTTTCAGCCTCCTCCTCCACATTTCAGATCAGAAAAGATCCAGAAAATTCCATTAGAGAGAGAGAGAGAGAAAACTTCAAGGCTAAGAAGATCATTTTGATCAAAATCCGAGCTCCGAATCCCGAAGCTCATGAAGAGAAAAACGTTGTACGTTGCGTTGCCTTCAATTTGAGATAAATATTAGTCTTGGGGGATGAAATTTTCGTGGTGGATCTTCTGATAAGGTATTTATAAAATTCCTTTTATGTTATTAAAGTGTTTATTTAGAGTTTTAACGAATTAGAACGGAGAAAACAGCATTATAAACTCGTTTGTTGTTTTGTTGAAATTTATGGGTGAGGGGCTGTTTTAATTGAAGTTGATGGACTGATTTGAATTAATATTTTGGTTGTTTTAATCATGGATTATGTGAGGAGTGAAGGAACTTAATGGTTATTAAGTTGTTGTAGGAAAACATACAACTTTGTTATGGTTTATGTAAAAATGGAAATGAAAGTATCAAGAGGAAAATTATGATTATTGTGGATGAATTTGGAAGATGGAAATGTATAATGAACTTGTATGTTGAAGGTTAGGAAAAATTGGAAAAGTAGTGGCTTAATGGAAAGTTTGAATGTTCGCATACCTTATGAATATTGGGTGAAAATGGTATGGATGCTTCCGATGTATGTTGTAATGAATTTGGTGGGTGATGAATATCAAAATAACAAGTTTGGTTTGGAAATGTAAGTTTGAAACGAAAGATGTGTCGTTATGCCGAAACGATGGCTAGTGATGCCATAGTGTGTGTTTTAATGTCTGTTGTTGTTTTTGCTGTTGTTCTGGGTTGTTGTGTAGTGAATTGAGCCGAGCTAAGTCTCGGGGATGTCTTATATACAGAGGAAATGCTGCCGAAATTTCGGTAGGCAAACATGTGTTAAGTTGGATTATTGAAAAGTTTGAAACTAACAAATGGTAAACTTGACCATTTCTAGATTTTGGACGAGATTGGGATCGACGCCAAGCGAGCGTAAGGCGCTATCGAGGTATGTGAAGCATTTTCCTTTGTTCCTAGGCATGTTCTGGATGTGATAGGCTCGGCCGCGAGCCTTAAGTACGACTCCGTTCCCCGGAATTCGAGACGGAAAACCGCTCCAATTCCTTCAATTCAATTGAAGCTATTTTCTTACAAATTGCCTTTAAAGTGAATTTTTGTACAAAACTCCCCTAAACGGAGTCGGAACACTTCCAAACGATTATGGATGACCTCATAAGGTCTATTAGCGATAATTTACATATGTTGCCTCGAGTTGGTCCGAGGCGGGCCCGCAAGGCTCGATATCTTCTGTAATACTTTAAATACTTCCGTTTTGTCCGATTTTCTCAGAAACTATCTGAACTATTATTTTGATTATGATACAACTATTTTTATGAAATTCTTATAAAATAACTTCTGAACATCTGAGAATCCGATTCTGATAATAATCTGTCGTGCCTTCCCAAGTAGGATATAGGCGCGTACTATGCATACTATCCGTATACTCTGATTTTGGCTCGCCGTTTGGCACCCTTTAGTCTGATTGAGTCTGTATGTATGTGGTTTCCCATGGATCTGTTCGTGGCTGTCTCAATGCATTCCTTCACTGCGTCCCAGGCCAGGTTCTGTTATCGTGCATATTTCTCTGCATTGTTCACCGCGTCCCTCGGCGTACGGGCCGGGATCTGTATGTCTGTATGATACTATGATCTGTGTATGGGGATGGCGGCCAGGATGGCATATGATCTGATCTGATTCTGTCTGTCCACCGCATCCCGTACTAAGAGGGCCGGGTTCTGTTTACCGCGCCCCCAGACAGGGCCGGGATTTGTATGTCTGTATGCATGTGCCATCAGTATGTATATAAGCACATGCCTCTGTATGATTCAGTATGACTCTGCACTACTCTGCATGCATAATTCTGTCAGGTATACTTCTGTCTGTCCGTCTGAACTACGACTATGTCTGTATGTCCGTATGGATTCTGATTCTGTATGTCCGTATGGATTCCGATTCTGTATGTCCGTATGGATTCTGATTCTGTCTGTCTGGACCATGATTATGTCCGTCTGTCGGGACTATGACTCTGTCTGTCCGGCTTATGAGCCAGTCTAGTATATTTATGCGCTTCCGGTCCAGATCATGATTATGTTTGATATATTTCTGCTTTACATACTCGGTACATTTTTGTACTGACCCCCGGTTCTTCGGGGGCTGCGTTACATGCCCGCAGGTACAGGCGCACTCGGTGACACGCCGCCAGTCTAGGGCACAGGTTCTGCTATCTCGAAGAGCTCCTTTTGATTCGGAGCATGTACTTTGGTATATATATCTTCTGTTTTCCGTATGTTCTGTATGTATGGAAGTTCTGGGTACGGCGGGGCCCTGTCCCGTCATATGATTCTGTATGTCTGTAGAGGCCTGTAGATAGATGTGTGGGTTACGGGTTTCGTCTGTATGTTAGCCTTATCGGCTTATCTGTAAATGTCTGCATGTTCAGGTATATATATATATGTTTGCGCGCGTGTCGTATCTGTATCGGCCTACTTCTGTAATATCCGTTTGAAAAAAAAAATCTGTACGATACGAAATTCGGTCAGGTAGGTATGTACGGGTACCCAGCTAGGGTGCCAGTCGCGGCCCACAGGGTTGGGTCGTGACAGTTCTTATCATCCCAGTCATTTTCTGGCACTCATTCTACCTCGTTGCTCATCTTTCTATAGTTTGGTCTTTGACAGTTCCATCACTTATATTACTCATGTTTTCGGCTATACATGTCATAACCTATTACTGCACTGTTATCTCGCTTTCTCCTTATTTTCCTTCTTTCAATTAACTCCTTCTTCACTTGTGCTCGCTATCATTTCTGTTATCGCATAATCTTTATCCTATAGAAGAACTTCATAAGTCTTTCTTATTCGTTCTATAGCTCGCCTTTATACTTTAATCACATAGATCATGTCATATATTTTAGTAACTTCCTCGCTAGGCTTTACTCATTTTCATAACAATCCTTATTATATTCACATTACATCCTGTTCGTAATCAATCCTATAGTGTAACACTTCTAACCTTTTACCCTTTCTGGTCAATCTTATCCTTAATACCTCACAAGCTGTCTTATCAATACATTCATATTCGTCACAATTCTTTTCCTCTGTACTCTTGTCTCAATCGTACTATTACTTCTTCTAACTATAAACTCATCGTAATTTATCCCTGCTTGTCAATTCAGTTGATACCTCAATATAACACTCTATTAATATTTGCCAACCTTTTCTAAATCATCTTTTATTATCACAAGCCCTTCCAAATTGTCCTAGCATTCCCTTTTTACCATATTGATATCGACCTCATAATTGCTATTACCATCAATTCAACGGTTAACTTATTTCTCAAAGTCAGCCGTACTCTCAACTTAGTCAAATCTTATCATTACTGTTGACATAACCTTTCAAGACTTTTTTACGAACCTATATCTCATTCTCTTTTTATTCCTAGGAAAATTTTGGCAGAGTTTCCTCTGTATTTCTTACTATCCCAAAACCTTCACGCAGGAAATACCAACAATGCCTCACAGGGCCAACATATATATGTATATATATATATATATATCATATGATAGCCACACAGGGCTCCCAGCATCAACAACCGTATGAAATTGATGAACTTACCTCGTATGTCCAACTTAAACTGTACCTGTTATACTTTCCTATTTACTTTCCCTTTCAATCTTTAACTGCAGGTTTCAATCATACCTGCAACATTCATACAATATCTAACATATACCCTGGTTACCTATGTTTTTACTGATTCGTTCAGCTTCTTCTGTTCCCACTTTATAACTGAACTTATCATCAATTTATATACATTCAATCCATCTTCTTACTATATTTACAATTACTAACCTTTGTGCAAGGCACAACTCTAGCCAAGTTGAAGAGCTAAGAGGAAAAGGTAAGGTTTAACTCTCTTTCATATGTTATGGATGGTCTATGCATGTTGTTGAGTGTTGTAGTATGTGGAAATGGGTGAAATTCATGAAATATGCATGTGTGAGGTATGGCCGAATGGGAGTAGTGTTGTGTAGATATGATGAAATGATTTTATTTGGTAGTTTGATTGTTGTTGTTGTGAATTCCATAATAAAAAAGAAAGTTTGATGGCTTGAAATGGAGTTGGAATCATTGTGGGATTGTTGAAGAAGTTAATGTGACATTAGTATGGTTTGTTATATTTATATGAATGATATTGCTAATGAGTAGGTTGTAAATATAATTCATGAATTTGGAAGTGAGACATGTGTTGGAAGATTGTAAGTTGGGTTGTTGTGGTTGAATTTGAAAGACGGAAATAGGTTGTTATTGTTCTTGTTGAATTTGGAAGGTTTCGGGTGAAGTAGTATGTTGATTGGGTCGTTTTGAATGTTATGTGAATTGAATTGAATATAAATGAAATGCCATTGAATTGTATGACAAAGGTTGTTAATGTTAGAATGCGTCCTAAATTGATTGTTGATGTTGTTGGTATGATTGTTGGTAATGTTGTTGATAATTTGGCCGAGTTGAATTCTCGGATTGTTGTTGATAAAATTGGCCGAGTTAGATTCTCGGGGATGGTGTATTTACAGCGAAAATGCTGCCAAAATTTCGGCGGATTATAAACGAATTCATTTGAAAGACTAAGACAAGTATATGTCAATGAGTCTAATGATTATGTCAATTCTCTTTAATGTAGACTAGCAAGTTTGGACGAATAAGCGTAGCTAATAGGACGTGGAGCAGGTATGTAAGGCTAACCCTTTCTTTCTTTTGGCATGATCTTTGTGAAACCAACATGATTTGTATATGCATGATTTCAAAGAAATTCCTATTCTTGGAGCCACTAGGATGGCTAATGTTCTTGATTTCCGAAGAACTACTTTGCTATGTCTTGATACAAGTGTGTGGTTCCAAAAGCTCTATTTGATTTGATCCATAACGATATTCGAAAGGTACTTGATATGATTATTGCTTTGATTTTCCAAAAGTAGCTTTCGAAACGTTCATGGAAGGTTCTGTACTTCAAACGCTTATAACTTTCTTATACTAAATCGGATTGACCCGAAACTTGTTTCTGAGCCTTCAGGTGTCGGTAAGTATATTTGTCCATCGAGTCTTTCATAATATATTCGGGGGTTACCGACCTTACGTCACTCCGATAGAGACATAACATTCTTTGGGCTCTCCTGCATGCGGCTTGCATGATATATGTATATGATATGTGTATACGTATATGGGGTAAGGGAAAAGGTGAGGCGCTATAGACGCATATCCACCTGATCATTCGGTATCAGAGCCGGTGGTGGGGCAAACCCAATGGTGGGGCAAACCTCAGCCAGAATGCTGAGTCCCAAAGTGGGGGGTGAGTGTAAGGCTTGCCTTAGGCGAATCCCACATTGGTTTAGGCAAATCCCACATTGGTTTAGGCAAATCCCACATCGGTTTAGGCAAATCCCAGACGCGAGATATATGTGGTTAAATGGATCGGAGCCGACGCCTCGGCAACATGATATGTTCTATTTTCTATATATATGAACAAGAAATGTTTTTCAAAGAAAGCTAAGCATACATGGCATCAGCCCTAAGAGGCACTCAGATGTACAGGTTACTCTTTTACCCCATGATATGCTTTATATCTCAATTATGTTATTATTCATAATTACATCTCTTACTATGTTACTATTCATGCCTTACATACTCAGTACATTGCTCGTACTGACCCCCTTTCTTTGGGGGTTGCGTTTCATGCCGCGCAGGTACACCCAGATGAGTAGGAGACATTATAGGAGATGTTCCAGCGAAGTTGGCAAGCTCCATTTTCCCCTGGAGAGTTGCCCGGTCAGAGTATTATGCTATGATGTCTTGGTTGAAGTTAGAGACTTTGCAGACAGAGTTGCACGTATAGAATGTCAGTCTTGTAAGCGGCTCCATTAGCCGATGTGTCTTATAGTATTATGTTACAGATCCATTATGATTACAAAATATAATTGATTTGAGCACGACGAAGGAAAAGTTTCTAGAAGCTTTATTATGTATTCCATTCTTATTTGATTTAAAGGTCCAAAGAGATTATGTATGTAATAAGAGTTAGCGGGTTCGCTCGGCTCCGAATATGGGGTCGGGTGCCCATCACACCCTAGTAAGATCGGGGTGTGACAAGCTCAATCTCAACAATGGTAGATCTCTCAATATTGACTCAAATGACACAAAACTTTGGATGTGAAACCCTAAGATACTAAGAAACTCAAATCTAATGTCAAAACAACAAAATAAACACAATTTTTTTGGGGGGGGTTTTAAGAATTTCGATTTTTTTTTGTAACAAACCCAAGACTAGACTTGATAGAACAAATCTAATCCAAGCTCTGATACCAATTGATACAATAACGGATACACAGAAATGAGAAATTAAGAAGATAAACAAAAGGAAAAGAAAGATAGATAGATAGATTGACACAAAAATAGGCACAATTAGGCAACCAAGGTTCTTCAATAACCAAGACCTCCTAATTACACTCTAGATAGCACAAACTTCTTAGGATGACCTCAAGGGAATTGAATTCCTAAGCAACCAATCGTCTCACAATCAATAATCAACAAGAGCCTACCAAAGGCTTCTCACAAGTTTCTCTCTCTAGAGATAACCCTAAAACACTCAAATATTCATCAATTCATCAAAAGCTCTTTGAAATGAACTAACTTAAGCTATTTATAGTCTTAGGCTAAATTATTACACAAGAGGCCCAAAAGTGGCTGTCAAGTTTGCAAAAATGACCAAAAAGATCTGGATGTCATTTTTTGTGGCTCCATATGTGAGACGCATGTTCAACATGCGGCCCTACTATTCCGTCGCATCTTGTGCTCCTCTAAATCCCCAGATTTACTGACACACTTTGCGTTGGAGCTGTTGATTCGCATATTCAAGATGTGGCGCACTTTGCTGGATGCATGTTGCGCCATCTTCCCCTTCTTTCGCCCTTTTATTCTCCCATACAATCATCAATGCATGTGTCACACCCCAATTCCGATAGGGAATGATGGGCATCCAACTCTTACTTAGAGCTGAGTGAACCCTCTGACATTCACATAATGAAACTAGAAATATAATAAGGTACTTTCAGTCGAACCATAGAAATTTGCGAACGATACTCAATTAATCAAAAACCGAGTAAGTCAAACTGACATATCGGCCTACATGGTCGCTTTACTCAACGCACGACATCTCAACATACTAACCACCGGACACTGTCTGCAAAGTCTCTAAGAGTAAACACCTGAATCACATGAGTCGGGACAGGGCCCCGACATACCCATACACACATATGATAATCATAATGACTCGGCACTGCTCCAGGAAGAAAATGGAGTTTGCCAATCCCAGCTGATAGCCAATCATCCTACCTAAATGTTTTTACCTGCAAAATAATTTAGGACTGTGTGGCATGAACACAGCGCCCCCAGGCAAAGGGACGTTAGTACGAACAATGTACCGAGTATGTGAGGCAGCAGTAGTCATAAAGAATGAGTTATAAGCCATAATGAAACTATGAGAAACCAACTGTAATATGAATAGCCCCGAAGGCAATGACTAAAAATGTAAATATGTGCCATACCCGGCCCTTTAGTAAGGGACTCGGTGAAATATAAATATATACCGTACCCGGCCCTCTAGTGAGGGACTCGGTGAAGTAATCATATATCATACCCGGCCCATCATGGGACTCGGTGCCATAATCATATATATATATATATATATATACCGTACCTGATGCAAGACGAGTTGCCTCAAGGACACTTAAAGGACCGTCTCGTAGAGCCAAAGTTTGGATGATAGCATGGAGAGGACGGATGGGAAATGGAACAGCATTAAAGTGGCCACCGAGTAAGGAAGGCTATACGCAAGAGGTCACATCCGCAAATTCAAGATTTCCATCTCCACAAGACTAGCCAAACAAGGCCCTTGCCTCATTAATGGCATTTATGTAATAATAGGGTCTTCTATTATTTAGTTAGTATAAATACATTGTCTTTCATTTCATTAGGGGACTTTTGACATTTGAAGAAAAGATGAGTGATTTTTGAGAGAGTTGTCTCTAGAGAGAGAAACTTGTAGAGAGGCCATGGATGGCTCTTGTTGAACCTTTGATTGTGAGAGGATTGGTTGCTTGGGAATTCAATTCCCTTGAGGTCATCCTAAGAGGTTGGTGCTTGTTTATGCTAATTAATTGAGGTCTTTAGGTTTGATACACCTTTAGGTTGCTTTTAATTCCATTTTCTTGTGTCAATCTATCTATCTTTTACTTTCCTTGTTATTTTATTGCTTCCGCGTATCCGTTATTGTATCAATTGGTATCAGAGCTTAGTTTAGGTTTGTTCTACCAAATCTAATCTTGGGTTTCGATTCAACAAAAAAAAAAATCCGAAATTCAAAAAAAAAAAAAAATCGAATTTCTCTTGTTGATTTTTGTTGAATCTGGTGTTAGGTTTAAGTTCCTTAGAGTTTTAGGGTTTCAAATCCGAAGTTTCGAATCATTTCAAGTTGTTTTGAGATTTTCACCATTGTTGAGTTGAAGAACTTGAAATGGGTCTTGTTGTTTTGGGTGAAATTGGGGCTTGAAACTTATTGGGCTTTGTTCTAAAAGTCTTGGGGAGTCTAAATCTGAAATTTGAAGGAAAAACAAGTTGATTTGAAGGTAGTTGAAAATTTGAAATTGTTGATGTTCTTGAAGATCTTCAAATCTTCATAGGGAAGAAGACTCTCCAAAAGGGCATTTAATCCAAAGTTTTCAAGTCAAGATTTGGGAAAAGTGTTTTTCTACCCCAAAAGGGTACATTTGGTCCAAAAATTCGAGAAGTTCGAGTTCAACACAAAAATCACCGAAGCTGGAACATTGCAATTTACGGACCGTAAATCAATTTACGGACCGTAATTTGGGGTCGTAAACTTGGATCTTGAAGCAGTAGTTCACTGGAAATTGCCAACCTCGTTAAAGACGGACCGTAAATCAATTTACGGACCGTAATTTGAAGTCGTAAACTTGGATCTTCAAACAGTGGCTCACTGGAAATGGCCAACATTGTTAAAAACGGACCGTAAATCAATTTACGGACCGTAATCTGGGTCGTAAACTTGGATCTTGAAATAGTAGGTCACTGGAATCTGGACATCACTAAATACGGACCGTAAACCCAAAATACGGTCCGTAAACCACAATACGACCCGTATCTCGTGGGTCGTAAAGTGCAAGGTACATTCTGTTTTGGGCATCACTAAATACGGTCACGAAGGACGGTCCGTAAACCACAATACGGACCGTATTTTGTCAAGCTCCAACCGTATACTTCAAGGTACCTTTTCAAGTCCAAATTTCATTTTAATCCCACTTCCAATTCTCAAAATTTCTTGATCCTTAGTTGATGATCTTGTGTCCCTAATCCTTTTCAAATTGATACCTTGGATCATTTGGGACTTCAAGACCACTTTTTCAAGTTATCACCTACCCGGGCCCGAAATTCGATTTATTTCCCGATTTTTAGCATTCCAATTTCTTGTGCCTTTTAACTAGTAGCCATTTAGTAGTTGTTCCTACTTGTGTTTGCTAGTTCTTGTGTCCGCATTTCTTTCGTGCCAATTCTTTCGTGCTTTTCTTCGTTTTTTTGCTTCGTTGTTAATTTCTTGGCTCAAGTGTGTTTGTTTTTATTGAGTGGTCCGCGTTCTTCTTGAGTCTACAAGAATCCATTCCGATCTCGAGTAGTAATTGTGCACCTTGCAATCAACCGAATCCAATCGATAATCAACATTGGCCAATCCATTTGAGTGGTAAAAGGCAAGAGTGTGTGAGTTCATTTGAGTGGTGCTAGCCGAGCACAAACGAGTGTAAACACGAGTGTGGCGAGGTTTCTTTACTACTAACGTGTTTGCTAAGTGTTCTTTGCAGGTACTTCTCCATGGATTCCGATTCATGTGGTGGCGATTATGATTGTTATGATGATGATGGTTGTAGTTACGAAGGGGAGGACTATGGGAGCTATCAAGGGTGTGACGATGGGGAATGGTGATCATGAGGAAGTTCGAGGAGAGAATTACTATTTTGAAGGAGAATGTGAAGAGAGCGGTTCTCATGTGTCTCATGAGGAAGATGGGGATGAAGAAGAACCTTGTTATGCTTTGTATGACGAAGATCAAGGTGAAGAGTCTTGTGCTATACATCGTGATGATGAAGGCGACTCGAAATATGACTCTCCTTCGTATGTGTCTTATGGGTCTTATGGGGAAAATATTTATACAAATAGGACTCATGGAGGGTATGTCTATGGAGGTAGTGGAAGTGCTAATGTGGATTATGGAAGGACGTCTAGTGGGCATACATATGCTTCTTTTTGTAGTACTTCCTACCCGAAGCAAAGAGGCATGAGTGGGAATGTGAGTACTAGTTGGAGTCGTCCTATGCAAAAGAAGGTGGTTCCAAAGATGAGATTCATGGAGACCAAGGTAAACCTGTGTGGTAGAGAGGGAACTCTTGTGCTTGATGACGATTGTTACACCAATTTCATCACCCCTCGCGCGGTTGAAGAGTTAAGGCTACCTTGTGTGAATAGGCGAAATCCTTATTATGACGAGGGAGGGTATTGGGTTGATAAGAGAGTGATGGTATCCATTTCACTTGGCGAGTACCAAGAGGAGGTTTGGTGTGATGTGCTTCCAATGGATAGTTGTCATGTATGTTTAGGAGTCCCTTGGTTCCAAAACCATGGAATCCCACATGAACAAGATTGGCATCGATTTGTAGTGGACAAGAAAGGGAAATTTCTCTTTCCATGCATACTTACTAGGAAGAGTCCAAGTGCAAAAGTGCGATCTACCCATGTGAAATGGCCTACCCTGGCTAGGGAAGCTAGTGGAGAGGAATATGAGGAATGGGAGTCCATAATAGATGAAATCTTCGCTAGCTACAACTATTCACAAGAAATGAAGATGGGCTTAGCCGTTCAAACTTTTGACTCAAAGCTTGTCAAATTTTGGGAGTATGTGAAATGTTGTGGGAGACAAGTGAGGAATCCCATCAAGACTTGGGAGGACATGAAAAGGATATTGAGAAGCCAATATCCCAAGCCACATGTGAGAAGAAATGAATCTTTGAGGGGTACCTCTTTGAGAGGGCCCCATGCTTGAAGGCAAGGACGGCGGCCACAACCATTCTTTCCATTGGTCAAAGGAGCTTGCATGAACACCAAGGTAAAATCACTTATCCTTATACTTCTACATCTTTGTGTGATTTTAATGTCAAGTCAAGCATAAAAGTTAGTTTGCCTTGCGTTACGCCTAATGCTTCTTTGCCGTGTATTAGTAATGCCAGTGTTGAAAGTGTCCCCACACTAGTTGATCCTATTAATGACCGAATTGTTCCTTCTTGTAAGGTCGATTTGTGTCCACCTAGTGTTGACACTTGTGCTTTGAATGATAGTGCATTATCGAATGAAGGTGGTCAAACACTAGTTGATCCTTTAGATGACAAAATTGATTCTTCTTGCAAGATAGATTTGTGTCCACCTAGTGTTGGCACTTGTGAATTGATTGGTAGTACAATGTCATGTGGTCATCTTGTTAGTAAGTCTTGCGAGTTTGACATGCTACCAAATCGTGTTGAAACCTGTATTGATCAACTTGCTTGTAATGATAATTCACGACGTGAGGATCTTTGTGATGTGTTTAATGTACCTCTAGTTAGTGATAATGTTGATATAGTTGTTCAATTGAAAGAATGTGACATCTCACCCTTGTTTGTTTCATGTCAAAATGAGTCTCTTGATCGGACTTTAGTGTCACGTGATAAGACTCCAATTTGTAGTGGTGATGTGTATCATGTGGATAGTCATGTGAGCGAAAATGCATTGAAAGATGACATTGGTTCTTTTGAGAGTGAAATGACATGGTTTGACTCCTCATTGTTCATCGATTACTCTCTTGTAAAGGATAATGTTCTATTTGAGGATGACATGACTGTTGAGAGTGAAATACCTAGTGGGATGTTTGGTAATGTCAAACGTTTAGTTTCCTTTGGAGGCTATAATGTGATATGTAACCCACTATGGAATGAAGACACTCTTTCCCATGATGGAGATCTTCCTTTGAGGAATTGTGATTCATTTGTGGGGAAGGAAAGTGTTACAAAGGAAGGTAATTCTTGTCTAGAAATTGCAAATTCTTCCTTTCATGTTCAACTTCATAGTAGCCCCTTGGATAATCTTGTCCTTGAACCGTATGGTGAGGTTACATTGGGGAGTGATATTGATGAGGAAGTTATTTTACGTGATACCTTTCTTTATTACTTGCTTGCCTATGATGACATTCTTGAGCATATAGGGAGTGCATCTTATGTGGGAGAAGGCTCTTATGATCTAGCCGATTGTGTTCTTGACCACACTAGATGGATGTTCGTTCCCTTTGATCCGGGTGACACCTTGTGTGATTTGAGAGCACTATCTTGGGGGAGTCCTTGCTTGAAAAATGAGAGTGTTCTTGTTTGGACATTATTCTACATGTCAAATAGAACCAATGTCGAGTGTCATACTTCGTATTTTGAACCCATTGGTTTTATTACTCCCTTATGTCATGAACCTTGGAGGAATCAACTACTTGATACCTCATGTGTGCAAATGTTAGTCATGATTGTCATAGATGTGTGGTTGTACCACAAGTTTGTTCATCCTTGGCATGAATATGTGATTATTGCATTGTGTGCTAACCCTCAATCCTTGAGGAGTATGTTTTTGTTTGTCTCCCTTATGGTTTTTCAAGGTTTAGATTCGAGGACGAATCCTTTTCAAGAAGGGGAGAATGATGCAAGACGAGTTGCCTCAAGGACACTTAAAGGACCGTCTCGTAGAGCCAAAGTTTGGATGATAGCATGGAGAGGACGGATGGGAAATGGAAAAGCATTAAAGTGGCCACCGAGTAAGGAAGGCTATACGCAAGAGGTCACATCCGCAAATTCAAGATTTCCATCTCCACAAGACTAGCCAAACAAGGCCCTTGCCTCATTAATGGCATTTATGTAATAATAGGGTCTTCTATTATTTAGTTAGTATAAATACATTGTCTTTCATTTCATTAGGGGACTTTTGACATTTGAAGAAAAGATGAGTGATTTTTGAGAGAGTTGTCTCTAGAGAGAGAAACTTGTAGAGAGGCCATGGATGGCTCTTGTTGAACCTTCGATTGTGAGAGGATTGGTTGCTTGGGAATTCAATTCCCTTGAGGTCATCCTAAGAGGTTGGTGCTTGTTTATGCTAATTAATTGAGGTCTTTAGGTTTGATACACCTTTAGGTTGCTTTTAATTCCATTTTCTTGTGTCAATCTATCTATCTTTTACTTTCCTTGTTATTTTATTGCTTCCGCGTATCCGTTATTGTATCAGTACCCGGCCCTCTAGTGAGGAACTCGGTGAACAATGCAGTGAAACTGTGCACGAATACATACCCGGCCCGGGACTCGGTGAATGATATATTAACGGCATGCACGAGCAGAATATCATGAGCAACCATATGCAAACTAAATCATCATCTGAGACTCAATAGAATAATTAGAATGAACTAACACTTGAGAATCAAGACAACAGTCACGTCAAGTACCACAGAGAACTAGAATTCATTGGAGTCATAATACAAGTGAGACTCAAAAATTATTTTTGAACTCCTTGAATAACCTGGAAGCACCCTCGAATGTCACTATGGATTATATCAAAATAGGACTTCAGGAATCATAGACACGTATCAGGACATAATGAAATAGCTTCTGGAATTCAAGAACATTATCCATTCTAGTATCTCTAAGAATGGGAGCTTCTTTGAAATTTATACGTCCGTCGTCTGTTTGTCTCATATTGACCATGCCAAAAAAAGAAAGAAGGGATAGCCTTAACATACCTTGTCGCTTCTCAAGTTAACCATAACTTAGGTCTCGGGCTTCACCAATCTACAAACAATACCAAATATGCCAATAATCAAATTAGGATACTCTTTCAAACAAATCCTTAATTACTTAGTAATCTAACAATATTCGTGTAGCATCTTCCTTAAAAACTTAATAATCCTCATGATTCCAATTTATCCAAAATATCAATCTCAATACCAATAACGATATCAACAAATACATATCCAAATAGAATCGAATCCATTCTTAAATCACCTCCAAAACAGCCCAATATACATTCATATACCGATGCTTGTATACACTTCTTAATTTTCGTATATACATAGTATAACAAAAAACACAACAACAACAACTACAGCCAATCCCACAATATTCCAGCCCACAAACCATTTCATAACAACCACCAAACAACCCACATGATAACAACAACAATTTATCCGATTTCCGATATAGTTTTCGTAATTCTTTCATCTAGCAACGTAGATACGATTTGGATGGAGAGAGGATTTCTTACCTTATATTCAAAGAAGTACTCTTCATCCACCTTACTTCACTTTGAAGAAATTTCTGATTTGCTATAATCTGGGAGAAACCGACGTGGCATAACCTCTATATAGTTCACTGCATCTTGTTTCTTTGACGTAGAATGGAGACTCTCGTATGTTTAAAGTGAAAATATAAGGTTGTTGCTCATATACTTGTTGCTGAATACATTTTCTCAAGAGGATATAAAGAGGATATAAAGAGATACTAAGTGCAGCAATTTATTATGGACCATGGGGTCCACCCTTATATATACTATATATTATTACATGCTTATTCTCAATATGCCACCAACCATTCCTTATATTTGGTGTCAATTTGCTGCTGCCTAGTAATGAACCCAGGTGGATGTGTGTCAATACAACACTTATCCATTATATATCCATTTAATATAATCCCACAATTAACCAATTATTCACATACTTAATTTCTTGATCCCAATTCACTTAAACATGGACCATTTTTAACACACTTCATATACTCATTATCATAATCATGTGGTAGAACTCTAGTCCATAGCCTCTTTACACAAATATTATTCCCAATCACCGTCGTCACATTTGTTAAGGCCTAAATTATTTTTGGACGTCATTCCTCATATAAACTAAGTTCTTGATTTTCATGCTTCAATATGACTAAAGCCTCCGGCTCGGGTAAATTTGCTCGTGTTGGACGGTTCAATTTCCTAGCCGAAAAATACGGGGTATTATATCTTGGACCGTATTTCATTCAAATAAATTTCGAACCTTGATGAAACTTATTTTCTTCGATTTGTTTAATTTCTAATCCTTGTGATACATCCGTAATCACTCTAACCACCTATAAGCTTGGGGATAACTTCAGTTCCGTTACTAATGTCATTTAACTCGCACACTTTCCAACGCATGAAAAACAAACTGGATGCAACATTCTTCCCCCCTTTAGAACATTCGTCCTCGAATGTTAAACTAGCCATGTATAAGTATACTGGTTATGGTGATCTCATAACGAATCAATTGTAACTCAAAGTCATCTATCATGTTGTGCCTCTCTTTACTTAGCCTAATGCCATTCTCCACTTTACATCTGTTAATATGGAATTTCCAAAGAAAGCGGTCATAGTTCAGCTACTTTCGTAATTGACTGCAAGTTACTATATTCATCTACGTTTGAAGCTTAGATCGAGTTTTTCTTATTTTGAAATCATCTTTCCAGTAACACTGTAGAATAGGAGCTGTCTTTCCTTTGGGCAGGTTTACCATCGCATGTTGGTTCCTCTTGTTCCCTCTTCTAATTCTTATAGGTCCACTCCCACTCTTTATTTAGGTCGCATAGTACATCCTTGTTAGAGTCATCATTTTAATCCTCTGACATGCACTATCTATAACAGTTTCCTCCTTAGTAATGACTCTCGGTTGCAATACCCCCTTGATTCCTCGGGAATATCCTTTCAAGAGATATAAGTGAGTCACTCTCCTGATATGATTCTCCTTGATAATTGAACTCGTCGATCCCTTTTTTTTTGCCTCAAATAGTCTAGAAACCTTTCGTCCTTATCGTTACTCCTTCCCATAATCTTAATCATATAGTCATTACCTATAGACCCACATTATTAAATCAACCATGTGAATCATTTGTTACATACTAATACCATGTCATCTCTTAACCTCTCGCGATTACATAATAATCAGAAACGTTCTTTTTATCTTTAGAATCCTCTTCAGGTGTTTCTTCTCACTTCACTTATATCTGGTCAAAGGTTAAAATACATGATGATCTTAAGGGGTTTTAAATCCCATGTTAATCATGTCCCATAATGTAATTCTCGAGAGCACTCTTTTGAAGTAAATACTCATATCAC
Source organism: Lycium barbarum (assembly GCF_019175385.1). Taxonomy (NCBI): domain Eukaryota; kingdom Viridiplantae; phylum Streptophyta; class Magnoliopsida; order Solanales; family Solanaceae; genus Lycium; species Lycium barbarum. The sequence continues at coordinate 66,860,088 of NC_083345.1, forward strand.
ATCTTGAGTGAACACTTATATAGGTTATTTTCCCTATAGCACCCCTATCATCACATTGAGGTAATATCTCTCTTCTGTCATATGCCCATTTTTCAAATCTGTTTCACAGTTTGCATCACTTTACAAAGTGCTATCTTGAACTTTCCGTCCCTCTTTTGTCCTTCGGTCCATACCTCTTACCATTTCATTCTTACGGCTATGCTTGTCGTATCACCTCATAATATCGAAGGTCAATTTCCCTTCGTTGTCTAATATTAGTCTATAACTATCTCTTCATAGGATAGATGCCTTTGTTATAGTGTTCTTTGCCACAAATTCATTGAGACCCATAGATCATCTTACGCATTAGCCCTTTTTAGAAATATAGCTCATAACTAATCCTTCTGTTACAACCCAAACTTAAGGTGCCCGTCCTTTTGTTTGTTCTCTTTAAATTCACTATCTTTTAGTAACCCGCTTGTTCTGATCGTCTCGCTTAAACCACTTCACAATTTCCCTTAATCCAACTTATAACACTTTAGGCATATTATGTCATGTCGTTTCTTGTCATACTCCTTTCCCTTTCTTTATTCACCCCTTGATTTTCTCATATCCTATTGTAGGAGATTTTTCTGTCCCTTCTCCTTTGCTACTTGTAAGTCACAATATCATTAGCAAACAACTCTATTGCCAACATCTTATCCTCTAATCCAGTATAGCATTGCTATTCTTTATAATATCTCTTAAGTTACTCGTTTCCATGCTCTTGTCGTGTTCTATCTTTTCATAAGCACCCACTTTCTAATGTTATATCATTCAAGACTTTTATAAACGATTCTCAGTACTGTCTCAAATACCATTCTGACTTCTATCCATTTATTGCTGGCTTTTAGATCTTACTAACTTCTTTCAGCAAGGGATCTCAATTGAAATTTAAGCATCTATACCAAATACATTTCAGTGTCAATTGTTTCCATCTTACACCTACATTTCTCTCACCTGCTTCCCCCCTTTAGGGTGTACTTATACCATTATCTGTTTATATTCTGCTCTATGTCCCCACTTCCAATCTCAAATTTATTTGATTCTCTTTCCAATTCACTTGGTATACTGTACCATAACCATGTCTTTTCTTTATAATTTATGACTTTGATTATCCACGTACGAAACCTTAACAAAAGCTCGAAGCGACGAGAACCTTTCTATGTATAGTACAAAATCTCATCTGATAATCTGTAATCGAATAATCTAATCAATGTAGCAACTCATCCAAAGCCACATTCCACTCACTCCAATCAATAATTATTTAGTACTTATAGTCGTTCCAAATTCTCAATTAGGTAGCACTTATATTCTGATGATAAGTGTCCAAAGCTCTCTTGTAATTTTATCTTTATTCCAACCTGTATCATATGTTTCCTTTAATAAATTTACAACACATCGTGTGTTCCTCAAACCTACAGTCCTTGTCCTTTAAGGATTTCACTGTTTCTGAGGTGAATTCATATACACGCAATACTCCTTTATGCCTTATGCTCTCTTGCCCTTGTTGTGTACCCAGTACCGAATTCTAACTTACTCAAAATCATATCAAGTTCATCTTAATGACAGTCTTATCTTATCACCTTGTCATCGTAATACACCTTTAAGTTCATAGCCATATATTTCCCTTTCGTTCTATACTCGTACCCAATTAATTACGTCTATCTTGGGTGCTTCCTTTAGAATTCCCTTACCATTTCTCCAGTCTATGTCCATCTTTATTCTGTGCACGAGGAATCTTATGCTACCGCTATATCCTTCGGAAGACATTACTTCTGCATAACCCCTTTCTCATTTTCAAAACGTATTCTGTTCATCCCTGTTTGTTCTTATCATACCAGTCATTTTCTAGCACTCATTCTACCTCATTACTCATCTTTCTATAATTTGGTCCTTGACAATTCCGTCACTTATTTTACTCGTGTTCTCGGCTATACATGTCATAACCTATTACTATGTTGTTATCTCGCTTTCTTCTTATTTTCTTCTTTCAATTAACTCCTTCTTTTCTTGTGCTCGCTATCATTTCCGCTATCACATAATCTTTATTCTGAACTTTCCCTATAGAAGAACTTTATAAGTATTTCTTATTCGTTCTATAGCTCGCCTTTATACTTTAGTCACATAGATCAAGTCATATCTCTTAGTCACTTCCTCACTAGGCTTTACTCATTTTTATAACAATCCTCATTATATTCACATTATATCCTGTTCATAATCAATCCTATAGTGTAACACTTCTTAACCTTTTACCCTTTCTGATCAATCTTATCCTTAATACCTCACAAGCTGTCTTATCAATACATTCATATTCGTCACACTTCTTCTTCCTCTGTGCTCTTGTCTCAATCATACTATTACTTCTTTTAACTATAAATTCATCGTAATTTATCCCTGCCTGTCAATTCAGTTGATACCTCAATATAACACTCTATTAAGATTTGCCAGCCTTTTCTAAATCATCTCTTATTATCACAAGCCCTTCCAAATTATCCTAGCATTTCTTTTTACCATATCGATATCGACCTCGTAATATTACTATCAATCCAACAGTTAACTTTGTTTCTCGAAGTCAGACTTGCAACTTGGTCAAATCCTATCATTACTGTTGACACGACCTTTCAAGACATATTACGAACTTATATCTCATTCTCTTTTTATTTCTTGGAAAAGTTTGGCAGAGTTTCCTCTGTATTTCTTACTATCCCAAAACCTGCACGCAGGAAATACCAACGATGCCTCACAGGGCCAACATATTTATATGTATATATATATCATATGATATCCACACAAGGCTCCCAATATCAACAACCGTATGAAAATAATGAACTTACCTCGTATGTCCAACTCAAACGGTACTTGTTATACTTTCCTGTTTACTTTCCCTTTCAATCATCAACTGCAGGTTTCAATCATACCTGCAACATTCGTACCATATCTAACATATACCCTGCTTACCTATCTTTTTACTGATTCCTTCAGCTTCTTCTGCTCACACTTTATAACTGAGCTTATCATAAATATATATATACATTCAATCTATTTTCTTACTATACTTACAATTACTTACCTTGATGATGACTAGTTCGCCATTCTGTCTATACAAATTCTGATAACGTAACCTCAATGAAATATTAGCCTCTGTAACTCCCAGTATCATTATTTACCTTCTCTTGTCGACACCACTCTCCTGCTGAAATCAAAGGTCAGTATATAAGGGATATCACTTCCTATCTCTTGGCTCTATCGCACGATACTAAGACATGGAAAAAAAGAGTAACCATCCTAAATGCCCTGTAGCCTCCTATTTGTAAATGTGGCGCGCAACACACCATAAACAAGACTCTACTAGACACGACTTTGCAGACAACCCCTAGGCCGAACTGCTGTGATACCACTTTGTCACACCCCAATTCCGATAGGGCATGATGGGCACCCAACTCTTACTTAGAGCTGAGCGAACCCTCTGACATTCATATAATGAAACTAGACATATAATAAAGCACTTTCAGTCAAACCATAGAAATTTGCGAATGATACTCAATTAATCAAAAACCGAGTAAGTCAAACTGACATATCGGCCTACATGGTCGCTTTACTCAACGCACGACTTCTCAACATACTAACCACCGGACACTGTCTGCAAAGTCTCTAAGAGTAAACACCTGAATCACATGAGTCGGGACAGGGCCCCGACATACCCATACACACATATTGTCACGACCCAACCCCGTAGGCCGTGACTAGTGCCCGAACTGGGCACCCGAACACACTCATCAAATCCGAATCACATACAGATAGCGTATACGGGCACAAATATCACACGCTGCCTCAAATTATATCAAACTGTCTCAGACACATTTCAAACACAACCATATATGTACATATATATCAGAAGCCGATAAGACTATCAAATGGCGCAACGGCCCAAAACATATACAAACGCACGCCGACAAGACTGCCATGGCGAGTGGGATCATACAAACACACATATACAGAAGTAGGCACAACCCACATATATGTCTGCAGACCTCTAAACAGACCAACCGAATCATATGGCGGGACAGGGCCCCGCCGTACCCCTGAACAAATATATACATATGCAACGAACAAAGATATATACTAAAATGTAGGCTCCGGAATAAGAGGAGCACTCCAAACAGCAGAAGAGGGTGTCCTAAACTGGTGGGTCACCAAACTGTGCGTCTGCACCTGCGGGCATGAAACGCAGCCCCCCCCCCCCCAAAGAAAGGGGTCAGTACGAAATATGTACTGAGTATGCAAAGCAGAAGATATAGAAAACAAATCTGATGCATAAACGAAATAGAAGTACAGAACATAAGTGCAAACCCAAAATACCAAAATGTTTACTCTCAAAATATAGTCATGCATAGGGCACAGAGAATATGGTCGCCCGCCCGTCGATGGCGCCATAACACAGCATAACACCAGAAGTTTCAAATCTCTGTATCCCCGTCACACATCATCACACAGCATAACGCCATACACATCATAACACCAAATATAAGTGGAACCCGGCCCTCTAGCGAGTGGCTCGGTGAACCATAAATACAGCATAACACCGGAGTATAAGAAAGTGTGCACGACAACAGAACCGGCCCGGGATCCGGCGAAAGATATAATAGAACGCACGAGCAGAGTCGTGAGTAACCATATGCACAAAATTATTATCATGGACTCAAATATAAGTAAAATAACCATACTTGAGAATCAAAATAATAGTCATACCAAATTCTTTCAAAAGTCATCCGAATTTACGTAAAGAAAAGTCGCGGGACCCATGGACGGGTATCGACCCGAGCCGAGCCCGCCTATGGAGAACATACTCATCATACGCCATACAAACTCCTACGAAGATATCGAAGCAATCCGAGCCTTTATGTGAAAGATACGGCGTCCATAATTACGGAATTCTTTAAAACAAAACTTTTTGTGAAACATTTGGAAATCAGTTATTTCGAAGACATAAGGATTCATATTTCATCACATCAAACATACGAGTGCCAAGAAATATATAAGAGTCATAACATACTCGGATTGCGAATTTAGAATTTTCCTCGAGGCTCGTGATATAACCTATGTATAACTAAGGCATGCCAAAAGAAGGAAGGTTTGAGCTTTACATACCTCGTTCGCACTCCAAGCTAGCCCAACTCAAGCTAATCCCAACCTACGCCTCGGGCTCCCCAAGGTCTACAAATACGCCAACGAATATCAAACATTAGCCAGAGGCACTTAGGCGATTTATTCCAAACTAACACTCAATTCTACAGAAATTTGGGCAGCATTTCCCCTGTTAAAAGGCCAACCCCGAGAATTTAACTCGGCCAAATCAACAATCACAACAACAATAACCAACCTAACAACCCCAATGACCAATCTGAAAGGCAATATAACATTAATAACTCTCTTTTACATCATTCAACAACATTCATAATATTCAATTCGACGACTTACATTCAAGCCACAATACCGCTCATACATTCAATTACCAACCCGAACCCATACCAACAATATTCAAGGACATTTTAAACAACTTACACAATATTTCCAACAATTGCTCCAATTTTTCCCGAAAACAGTCCCAAACCCGAGAACCTCGCTATACACACTTCCGACTTTCGAATCATGATTTGCACCAATAATCCACATTCTAACAATGCTATTCTCATAAAAATAAAAATTGCATTTGCACATAATTCTCCAAATCAGTCCGCAACACTTACCATATCAACTTGCGACATTAAACTCTCATTTTCAACATAAAAGTCATCACAACAACCACTAAAACACCAAGCGACATTAATGCGTTCTTTGGCATATAGTATGACCCACATTCGGCTATCACCACACATGCATATATTAGTGATTCTTAGCCATCCTACACACTACAACAATCAAACATGCTACATAAGATCAATTCATCACCTCAACACCACACAACATACACACACCTCACACGGCTAACACACCAAGCACACGACCCACTTCCAACATACGCTATCTCATGATTTTCATCCATTTTATCATACTACAACATGCATACAACATATATAACACATAAAACAAGATCAAATCTTACCTTTCTTCTTCAACTCCACACTTTGCCTAGGGTTTGCGATCTACTAAACGGATGGCTTGATCGCTCCAAAAACACTTCCACGTTACTTAGGGACCTTCAATTAGTGTATTTGCACCAAAGAAATATTTTTGGGATGGCTAAAATTGGACTTGGTTTTTCTTAGGCTTGGGCGAATGGTGTTGGTTGTTGTTCTTCAACTTCTTGATTTTTTTTGCTAAGTTGTAATGAGAGAAGATGACTTAGAAGTCATCTTTTAAGCCCCAAGATGAACCCTCCAAGTGTCCATGGTCCACCCATGAGTTGGACCATTTAAAATTGGCCACAAAGTGTGTGGGACTACTTGCAAAGCCACACGGCCAAAGGGCATTGTTTTGCATGATTTTCAACTTCCAATTATGTGACTTTTTGTCCCAACTTTTCCTAAGTGTTCCATGCCAACAATTTCATGAACAACTTATGTCACAAAATAAAATCGAAGGTCAAAAGTCTCGACTTCAAGTCCCGGAATGGTCTTGGCCCTAACTTATCATAGTTAATCCGGATCGTCCCAATGTATAAAATACGGGACATAACACATATGATAATCATAATGACTCGACACTGCTCCAGGGAGAAAATGGATTTTGCCAATCCCAGCTAATAGTCAATCATCCTGTTATATCCCGTATTTTGTGCATTTAGATATTTCAAGATAATTGCGAGAAGTTAAGGGCGAGGCTATATTTTGATCTTGTTTAACACACAAGTTGTTTATGAAAATTTTTGAAGTGTAAATATTAAGAAAGGCTAGGGGCAAAAAGGGAAATTCGCAAGATGGCTCTTAGAAAATATGGAGGAAGGCTAAGGGAAAATTTGGAATTAGGAAAATAAATTTTCATGAATTACAAAAAAAAAAAAAAAAAAAAAAAAGTGGGCTTGAATTAATGGGCCATTTGGCCGTCCAAAATGAAGTGGGCCAAGGCCCACATGGATGTAAAATAAATAAGTCTAAAGATGACTTATGGATCACTCTTATCCCTTAGAAATTTCAAGAAACTTGGAGAGACAAAAACCAAAAGGCCATTCGGCCATGGCAAGGTGGAAGTGAAGTCCCAAAAACCTTGACCAAAGAAATATTTTCTTCTAGCTAATCAACCAATTGGAAGGTCCCTAGCAAAGTGAAGTAGTCATTGGAGCAAGTAAAATATCTATTCTTGCAAGCTACAAATCCTAGCCAAGTGAGGAGTTAAGTGGAAGAGGTAAGATGTAATCTTCTTTTTTATATGTTATGGATGGTTGTGTATGTTGTAGTATGTAGAAATGGATGAAATTTATGAAAATATGGATGTTATGTTGTGGTCGTGTATATATAGTATTGTGGCCGTGTGGTTGTTGTGTGGTATAGAAGAGAATGAATCAATTTTATCTAGTGTTTTGGTTGTTGTTGTGGATTCTATGTTGATAATGAAAGTTTGATGATTCTAGTTGAAGTTATAAGTGTTGGAGAGTTGTTTTAGAAGCCAATGTAGTTTGAATGTAGTTTCTTGTATCTATGGAGAATAATGTTGCTAGCATGTGAATTATTGGTATAGTTCATGGATTTGAAGGAAGGAAATGTGTTGTTATTGTTCTTGTTGAATTTGGAAGGTTTCGAGCGAAGTAATATGTTGATTGGGTTGTTTGGAACATTATGTGAATTGTTTGAAGTATTCTTGAACCATGTTAGAATGATCTCGGATTAATACTTGAATGTGGGATCATTAGTGTTAACTTGACCACATGTGACTGAATTGGATATAAATGAAAAGCCGTTGAATTATGTGACAAGGGTTGTTAATGTTAGAATGCATTTGAAATAATTGTTGAAGTTGGAGATATGATTGTTGGTATTGTTGTTGATAATTTGGCCGAGTTGAATTCTCAGATTTGTTGTTGATAAATTGGCCGAGTTAGATTCTCGGGGATGGTGTATTTACAGGGGAAATGCTGCCGAAATTTCGGCAGAATATAAATGAATTCATTTGAAGAACTAAGACAAGCATATGTCGATGAGTCTAATGATTATGTCAATTCTCTTGAATGTAGACTAGCAAGTTTGGACAAATAAGCGTAGCTAATTGGACGTGGGACAGGTATGTAAAGCTTACCCTTTCTTTCTTTTGGCATGTCCTAGAGCTAAGTAAGCTATGATACTTATCTTAGGGTAACTCTATTCTTGATTCCGAGCTTGTTAATGATTCTTATTCACTTCTTGATGTGAGTATACTTATTATAACCGAGCTTATTGTATGATTGAATAACAAGAAAAGTCTAAAGAGTTCTGTAAGTAGTAATGTCCCTAACTTTCGTAGACAGTCTCGGATTGCTTGAAAATGGTCGTAGAGGTTTCTATATTGAATGATGTCTATAACGATATTTGAAAGGTACTTGGTATTATTGTTGCTTTAATTTTCCAAAAAAATAGCTTTTGAAACGTTCGTAGAAGGTTCTGTACTTCAAACGCTCATAACTTTCTTATACTAAGTCGGATTGACCCGAAACTTGTTTCTGAGTCTTCAGGCGTCGGTAAGTATACTTATCCATCGAGTCTTAAAAGTTGATTTATGTGCATTTAGTTTCTCACTACTCTGCTCGTGCATATGGTTGTTAACTTTCTTATGCTAAATCGGATTAACTTGAAACGTGTTTAGGGTTTACTAATGATTTCGAGAAAAATTAGTTTTGTACTAAAGGAAGCATAAAGTTGATTTCCAAAACCACTCCGAAGGGGGTGCGAGATTCTACTATTTAGACTTTCCAAAACCACTCCGAAGGGGGTGCGAGATTCTACTATTTAGACTTTCCAAAACCACTCCGAGAGGGTGCGAGATTTTACTATTTAGACTTTCAAAACCACTCCGAAGGGGGTGCGAGATTTTACTATTTCGTTTCGATTACGAATTATGTTTGCACTCCATAGCATTATTTCTTTGTATTGATATTTGTGGATTAAGTTGTGTTGACACCATCATCATTAGTATTAATGTCGCAAGCGGCATGCCCGAAGGGACCAGGACTATTATTATTAATGTCGCAAGCGGCATGCCCGAAGGGGCCAGGACTATTATTATTATGTCGCAAGCGGCATGCCCGAAGGGGCCAGGATTATTATTATTATGTCGCAAGCGGCATGCCCGAAGGGGTCATCATTATTATAATGCCGGACGCGGCATGCCCGAAGGGGCCATCATCATTATTATGTCGGAACCGGCATGCCCGAAGGGGCCACCATCATTAGTATTATGCTGGAAGCGGCATGCCCGAAGGGGCCAGGACTATTATTATTATGCCGGAAGCAGCATGCCCGAAGGGGCCATCATTATTATTAAGCCGGAAGCGGCCGTCCGATGGGACTATTGTGATACTAAATTTAGATTGTGTATTCTAGAATTTGTGTATGTTGTATTTATATTGTGTATGCTGGAAGTGGTGTAAGGCACTACATGGCACGGTTAAAAATGTTGTTCCAGGTTACTCCCAGGTTGCTCTTAAACTGGTTTACTGTTACGCCTTTCCTTGTTTATGATTCAGTACCGCTTTACATATTCAGTACATATTCCGTACTGACCCCCCTTTCTTCGGGGGCTGCGTTTCATGCCACGCAGGTACACCCAGATGAGTAGAAGGCTTTGCTAAAGGTGTTCCAGCGGGATTGGCGAACTCCATCTCAGTTCGGAGTGTTGCCGGGTCAAAGTACTTATGTCATGGTATTCTGTATATGTTAGAGACTTTGTAGACAGTGTCCTGTGGATAGGGCGTCGAGAAGTGCGAATCATTTGTAGATGTTATAAGAGTATGTATTCTCAGATGATTTCAGTTAGTAAAAAGTACGTAATTGATTGAAAGTTTTCATAATCTGTATAAAGATAATGATCTCTATTTGGAAAAGTCCCATGTTTTAAAAGTTTTTGAAATGACAGGTTTTGGTAAAGCGAACGTTTAAAGGTTCGCTCGACTCTGATGAGAGTCGGGTGCCCATCATGCCCTATCAAGATGAGGGCTTGACACATCCTAACTGAATACTTTTACTTGCAAAATAATCTGGGACTGTGTGGCATGAACACAGCGCCCCCAGGCAAAGGGACATCAGTACGAACAATGTACCGAGTATGTGAGGCAGCAGTAGTCATAAAGAATGAGTTATAATCCATAATGAAACTATGAGAAACCAACTGTAATATGAATAGCCCCGAAGGCAATGACTAAAAATGTAAATATATGCCATACCCGACCCTTTAGAAAGGGACTCGGTGAAATATAAATATATACCGTACCCGGCCTTCTAGTGAGGGACTCGGTGAAGTAATTATATATCATACCCGGCCCATCATGGGACTCGGTGCCATAATCATATCATATATATATATATATATATATATATATATATATATATATATATATATATATATATATATATATATCGTACCTGGCCCTCTAGTGAGGGACTCAGTGAACAATGTAGTGAAATTATGCACGAATACATACCCGACCCGGGACTCGGTGAATGATATATTAACGGCATGCACGAGCAGAATATCATGAGCAACCATATGCAAACTAAATCATCATCTGAGACTCAATAGAATAATTAGAATGAACTAACACTTGAGAATCAAGACAACAGTCACGTTAAGTACCACAAAGAACTAGAATTCATTGGAGTCATAATACAAGTGAGACTCATAAAATTATTTCTGAATTCCTTGAATAACCTGGAAGCACCCTCGAATGTCACTATGGATTATATCAAATAGGACTTCAGGAATCATAGACACGTATCAGGACATAATGAAATAGCTTCTGGAATCCAAGAACATTAGCCATTCTAGTATCTCTAAGAATAGGAGCTTCTTTGAAATTTATACGTCTGTCGTCTGTTTGTCTCATATAGACCATGCCAAAAAAAAGAAAGAAGGGATAGCCTTAACATACCTTGTCGCTTCTAAAGTTAACCATAACTTAGGTTTCGGGCTTAATCAATCTACAAAGAATACCAAATATGCCAATAATCAAATTAGGATACTCTTTCAAACAAATCCTTAATTACTTAGAAATCTAACGATATTTGGGTTGCATCTTCATTAAAAACTTAATAATCCTCATGATTCAAATTTATCCAAAATATCAATCTCAATACCAATAGCGATATCAAAAAATACATATCCAAATAGAATCGAATCCATTCTTAAATCACCTCTAAAACAACCCAATATACATTCCTATACCGATGCTTGTATACAGTTCTTTATTTTCGTATATACATAGTATAACAACAAACACAACAACAACAACTACAGCCAATCCCACAATATTCTAGCCCACAAAACATTTCATAACAACCACCAAACAGCCCACATGATAACAACAACAATTTATCCGATTTCCGATATAGTTTTCGTAATTCTTTCATCTAGCAACGTAGATACGATTTGGATAACTCAAATACATCTAGGAGAGAGGATTTCTTAAATTATATTCAAAGAAGTACTCTTCATCCACCTTACTTCACTTTGAAGAAATTTCTGATTTGCTATAATCCGGGAGAAACCGACGTGGCATAACCTTTATATCGTTCACTGCATCTTGTTTCTTTGACGTAGAATGGAGACTCTCGTATGTTTAAAGTGAAAATATAAGGTTGCTGCTCATATACTTGTTGATGCATACGTTTTCTCAAGAGGATATAAAGAGATACTAAGTGTAGCAATTTATTATGGACCATGGGGTCCCCCCCTTATATATAATATATATTAGTACATGCTTATTCTCAACATGCCACCAACCATTCCTTATATTTGGTGTCAATTTACTGCTGCCTAGTAATGAACCCAGGTGGATGTGTGTCAATACAACACTTATCCATTATATCTCCATTTAATATAATCCCAGAATTAACTAATTATCCACATAATTAATTTCTTGATCTCAATTCACTTAAACACGGACCATTTTTAACACACTTCCTATACTCATTATCATAATCATGTGGTAGAATTCTAGTCCATAGCCTCTTTACACAAATATTATTCCCAATCACCGTCGTCACACTTGTTAAGGCCTAAATTAATTTTCGACTTCATTCCTCATATAAACTAAGTTCTTGATTTTCATGCTTCAATATGACTAAATCCTTCGGCTCGGGTTAATTTGCTCATGTTGGACGGTTCAATTTCCTAGTCCAAAAATACAGGGTATTATAGCTTGGACCGATTTCATTCAAATAAATTTCGAACCTTGATGAAACTTATTTTCTTTGATTTGTTTAATTTCTAATCCTTGTAATACATCCGTAATCACTCTAACCACCTATAAGCTTGGGGATAACTTCAGTTCCGTTACTAATGTCATTTAACTCACACATTTTCCAACGCATGAAAAAAAAAAGGGATGCAACAGCATGGGTCCCTCGGGATGGCTGTTATGTGTGTCTTAGCACGTCCACTTTTATGACATCCATCTTAAGCCCTCCTCCCACGCTATCATCCACACTTGGAATCCCCGGGACGGTTCTCTAAATGTCCTTGAGGCAACTTGGCTTGTATCATATAAGCTTTCTTATCTACTGCCCCATGGCTCGCTTATTGGCTTCACATCTTTAGTCGTTTCCTCGCTATACTTTACTTTGTATTACAGTTCTTCCTTCGTTCTCATTATAACCTGATTATAATCAACTCTATAGAGTGCCACTTCTTGATCTCATCCGCAAGCCTGCTTATAAATTAGAACAAACCTTGTGAAGTGAGCATACTTAACCAGTTACCCCTTTTGATCAGCCCTATTACACTTACCACATAAGTTGTCTCACCAATGTATTCACATTCGTTATAACCTTTCGTATTTCGTACCCCTGTCTCAATCATGCTGCTACTTTATTTTTCTAATAAACGTGTCGTATTTTACTTGTGCTTATCCATCCAATCAATACTTCAATATCACACTCTATTGGAGTTATCCTTTCTCTTCTATGTCATGTTTTAGTACTACCAGTCTCCCTAATTTACTCTAGTATTTCTCTTTACCATATCAATGTCGATCTTATAATTACCGTTACTATCAATTCAATAACATTTAACTCATCTGGTGTAGTTGTCAACGATACTCCTAACTTAATCCCGTCCTATTACTTTTTACACAACATCCTTTCCCGTTAGGACGTATTACAAGCTTATATCTTATCTCCTTTAAATTCTAGGAAAATTTCGGCAGAGTTTCCTCTATATTTCTTACTATCCAAAACCTGCACGCATCAAACACCAACATTTCCTCACGGGGTTAATATATATATGACATATCTAAGCCACACAGGGCTCCCAATTTTAAATAAAAGTACAAAAATGTCGAAACTTACCTCATATATCACACCTCGAGATGTACTCATCTTTTTGCGATCTACCCTGTCTTACCTTACTATTTACTTTCCCTTTCATTCTTCGGCTTTGCATTTCAATCACACCTCAATATTCTTACCTTACCCGACATACATCTTTCGTACCATTGCTTGCCTTTGTACTGATTCATTCAACTTGTTTAGTTCACAAACTTATAACTGAACTTTTCATCAAGAGGTACATTTAATCAATTGTTAAATCCCGTATTTTTGTACGTTGGATCATTCGTAAGCTAATCGACATAAGTTCAAGGACAAGATTATTTTTGAGATATGAGATAAGGACTTTTTAATCCCGATTTTAATAGTGCACGGTTTGCACATTAATTACAATTAGTGTAGAAACATTAGTGAAGATTGGGAATTAATTAACCATGATGTTACATCCCGTATTTTTGGACTAGAAATTTAATCGTCCAACATGAGCAAATTTACCCGAGCCCGGAGAATTCGATCATATCCAAGGATGAAAATCAAGGGCTCGGTGTATACGAGGAGTGAAGTCCTGAAATGGTTTAACACGAAATAGTGTGACGACGGTGATTGAGAATAATATTTTGTGTGTTGTAAAAGAGGTTGTGGGCTAGTGCTATATCACATGAGCATGATAATGAGTATATGAAGAGTGTTAAAAATAATTTATTACTTAGTTGAATCGTGGTCAAGGAATTAATTATGTGTGTAATTAGTTAAATTTTTTAGTATTATGGAAAAAGAAAAAAAGGGAGGAAAGAGTTAACTAAAGACGAGGACGTTATTATATAAAATTGGGTGGACAACTATTTCCACGTGGTTGTTTGAGATGAAATGGAGAAAGTGACTAATTCAATATTGGTTATTTGGTGGCTATCATTAAAGGACATGCAATTCACATATAATATAGATGTATAAGTGGACTCACTGTCCAAAGATGAAGGAGTTATCTTGCTGGTTCTCATATACCAAAATTATTCTCAAAGAGAATAGATGCAGCAACGGAAATATAGGCAGCAACAAGATATACAACAACTATAATTGAGATACACTTAAGCTCAACGAATAGCAGCAATACAACTTCAAATGGATATAGCATCAAGAATTTCAAATGTAGTAGCAGCTACGTGAGTTGGTATTTTACGGAAGAAGAGTAGTTATTGACATATAAGGTATGAATTCTCCTCTACTAGACATATTTGAGTTATCCAAATCATATCTACAATGCTAGATGAAAGGAATATGAAATTAATTGCGGGAAATCGGATAAGTTATTGTTGTTGTTGTGTGGACTGTTTTGGAGTGTAATTTTGAGTGGTGGCGGCTGGAATTCTAAGTATTTAGCTTGTGTATGTTGTAGTTGATGTTGTGGTTCTTGAGTTTAAGTTAAGGACGTGATAAAAATAAGGGAGATGCTGCCAGATTCTTTATAGAAACAAGTTATCATTTGATATACGGACGTAGTTGTCATGTGGTGTTGCGGGCTGTTTTATAAAGGCTTTTGGAGGCTGTTTTGCTTGATTTTCATGGTGATGTTGTTGCTACTGTTGTTGTTGATATTATGGTGTATATCTTGGGTTGTTGATGGGATGGGAATATCGTGAAACTAAGAAAAAAAAGGGGGAATTACGCAAGCATGGTTATGGATTGTTTTGTAAAGGGGTTGTAAGGTCATTCTTGGTATTGTTTGCATAATTATCATGGCTGTGGGTTGTAGTATTTTTGTTAATGTGTTATTGATATATTGGGATTGATTTGGATATGGGTTGAGGTGAGTTATATAGGGGGAACGTTGCTTGAATTTCGTTAAGTTGTTAGTTTGGTTGAATTTAAGAATGGTTCTAATGGACTAATTGAATGCGTATTGTTTTGGATATAGAATTGCAGATTCAAAGGATAGACGTGGGACGAGTAAGTAAGTGACAAGGTATGTAAAGCTAACCCTTGTTTCTTTTGGCATGATCTATGTGAGACAAACAGAGGACGAACGTATAAACTCCAAAGAAACTCCTATTCTTAGAGACACTAGGATGGCTAATGTTCTTGATTTCCATAACCTATTTCATTATGTCTTGATACGTGTTTATGATTCTTGAAGTTCTATTCGATACAATCCATAGTGACATTCGAGGGGTACTTGACATGACTGTTGTCTTTGATACTCAAGTATTAGTTCATTCTACTTATTCTATTGAGTCTCAGATGATGATTTAGTTTGCATATGGTTTCTCACTACTCTGCTCGTGCATGCCGTTAATATATCTTTCACCGAGTCCCGGGCCGTGTATGTTTTCGTGCATAGTTTCACTGCATTGTTCACCGAGTCCCTCACTAGAGGGCCGGGTACGTATGTATATATATATGATGATATGATTATGGCACCGAGTCCCATGATGGGTCGGTATGGTATGTGATGACTTTATTCACCGAGTCCCATAATGGGCCGGATATAGTATATGATATAGACATGCATGATTCTCATCTCGTAAGGCATAGGTGCATTGGTATCTTTGATTATCATACTTGCCTCCTGTAATCTTCTATTCAGTTATGATTTTCTTTATTGTATTTCATGCTTTATATACTCAGTACATATCTCGTACTGACCCTCTTTCTTCGGGGGACTGCGTTTCATGCCCGTAGGTACAGATACTCGGTTTGGTGATCCTCCAGCTTAGGACTTCTGCTCAGCCATTTTGGAGAGCTCCATTGTTCCGGAGCCTAGATTATCTTAGTACCGATCTTTTGATGTAGACTTATGCATATCCAGGGGTACGGCGGGGCCCTGTCCCGTCATATTTCACTTGTACACTAGTAGAGGTCTGTAGACATATGTGGGTTGTGAGTAGGTATTGGTCAGCCATGTCGATATGGTTTGTTTTAGACATTCCGTATATAGTGGCAGCCTTGTTGGCTTACGTATTATGTTATGCGTTGATCAGCTGTGACTCCTCAGGAGACAGGTTTATGATGATATATGGCATTGTGAATCTATAGTTACTTTTATAAGTTTCCATTCTGTCCTTAGTTTCAGTCTGACTATATCTAGCAGGTTCGTATACGAGTGTCCAGTTCGGGCACTAGTCATAGCCCATGGGGTTGGGTCGTGACATCAATTCCTCTATTGTACTAACACTGACTTACCTCTATGACAACCAATCCATTATCATATAAATACATATTTTGGTACGTAGCCTCAACGAAGTGACTTACCTCTGTAACTTCCATATCATCACTCACTTTCTTCTATCGATACCG